>NC_139705.1:45214491-45241991 GCF_964188405.1 Protomyctophum parallelum | reverse complement strand
GTGACGTGAGGACACGGCGGACATGATCCCTGGTGCATAGGAGGGTGACATGGGTGACGTGAGGACACGGCGGACATGATCCCTGGTGCATTAGGAGGAGGGTGACATGGGTGACGTGGGGACACGGCGGACATGATCCCTGCTGCATTGGGGAGGGTGACATGGGTGACGTGGGGACACGGCGGACGTGATCCTGGTGCATTAGGAGGAGGGTGACATGGGTGATGTGGGGACACGGCGGACATGATCCCTGCTGCATTAGGAGGAGGGGTGACATGGGTGACGTGGGGACACGGCGGACGTGATCCCTGGTGCATTAGGAGGAGGGTGACATGGGTGATGTGGGGACACGGCGGACATGATCCCTGCTGCATTAGGAGGAGGGTGACATGGGTGACGTGGGGACACGGCAGACAGCGAGCAAGCAGTGGGAAGCACGGTGTGCGAGTGCAGGATGTCGCCGTCACGCCGTCCTGAGCGAGAGAGAGAGAGAGAGAGAGAGAGAGAGTGTGTGTGTGGGCTGAGTGAGTGAGAGCACAGCAGCAAACACACATCATCCCCTATCTATCTCCTCCATATACCATTTGACATCCTTTAAATCCAATAACCTCAATTCCTTCTGTGTCTCTTAGTGCCATTCGTCTGTGTTCATTCATTCCTCCGGGTCGGAATGGATTTCCTCGTGGAAAGAAAGGCTGTATGAGGCCTCCATCTCTTCTCCCCCGTTCCCCCACCCCCACCCCCCCCACCCCCCTTCGTTCTGTCTCCTCCACATCATCCTCGTATCCTCCTCCGTCGTTTTAGTATAACCATAGCACCACATGAACCCCCAGCGTTCCTGTTCTCGGTGGTATAGGGGAGAACATTCTTGCAAAGATAGCCGAGCGCTGCATGCCTTGTTGTGAGCTTGTAGATTGGATTATTGTGTTGGGTGGAGAGAGATGTCTTTGTGTGTATAGAGGGGGATAAAAGGAGTGGACCTGATACAGAGCCCTGGGCACACCAGTCAAGTATATATGGGGGTTTGAGAGGTTAAAAGCTGATAAAGCCTTGTAGTTTGTCGTATACGACGGCGTTGTACGACAGAGTATAAATGAGTATTAAATCAGGATCATGCCTGTAGTTTGTTCTCCTTCCTCTCTCTCCGTCCGTCTGTATGTCCGTCCATCCGTCCATCTGTCCGTTCGTCCATCCGTCCGTCCGTCCTTCCGTCGACGAAATCCATTTGCCCCTTTTCTTTAATTCATTCTTTTCTCTCAGTGGGGGAAGCCTCCTTTAAAGAGGAGCCTTCCTGGCCGATAGGAGTATCACTGAACTGCACCTTCACACATTATTGTTGTCTCACACCTTGTGCCAAATCATCCTTTTGTGCGGCAGCCTTCCCCCATCCATCCCGTCCTCCTGCCTGCACCTGCTGGAGATAGGCTTCTTTCAGCCGCGGGCTGTGCTTTCTATACAAGCAGGCCTCTCGGATGGCACAAGCAGCACACAGCTGTTCCCCTTGGTAAATTGATAGTGAAAGGTAGAGGATGGGGCTCTGAAAGGCAAGCGCCTTGTGCTATTTTTATGACAGGTGTGTGTGTGCGTCTGTGTGCGTGCGTGCGTGTGTGTGTGTGTGTGTGTGTGTGTGTGTGTGTGTGTGTGTGTGTGTGTGCGTGCGTGCGACCGTGCGTCCGTGCGTGCGTGCGTGCGTAAATATATACTGTATATATTTTTTTTATGCCATTTAATGCAATGTGACCAATTATGCTGCCACGTTCCACAGCAGGCGGCTCAAAGTGGGAGAGCAATTAACGCCAGACTTAAGAAAAAACGTTTCCCCAAAATCGTGTTTATTTTATGTGCCTCGTCCCTTTTTGTTGTGAGGTTCAAACACGAAGTCTGCGTGAAGGAAATGAGCCTGGTCTCACTTGCATGCCGCGCCGCCGCCGTGATGATGGGTGGTGTTATTTTCTCTTCTTATGTCTCGTCCCTGGCCTCGATAGCAAACTTTTCAAGTGAAAACAACACGGCTCGCTGCTCATTTATCAAGACGAGTGCTGCCGGTGAAGGAATGGCTCACCGCGCCTAGAGCCTAGACCCGCTGGGAAGGCTCAGACCTGTCCACTGACCCTTCCCTTCCTTTTTACCGCGGCACAAACACACACATAATTCCCCTCCCAAAAAAAACAAGCATAACCCTGTTTTATATTTTTTCGAGCGGTGCCTCCGCTCCATTAGGGAGCTATGTGTGTCCGTCCGTATGTCCGTCTCTGTGTCTGTATGTCCGAGCACAGAAATCTGCAACACCTAAAGTGGCCAGCAGCACAGAGTAGAGTGGCACAGAGTACACTACAGTACGAGTCCTGGGCCGTTCCTGGCGCTCCGGATGTTTCGGGACCCCCGGGGACCCCCACACAGACCCCCCCCCCCCCCCCCCGGGACCACCACATGGTAACATTTCTCGACCGTTTTGATGTGCACCAGCTTGCCCGAACCTGGCCGGCCCCTGGGCGCGTTCCTGGCGGTCTGGGTGTTCCGGGACCTCCTGTACAGTACACTACAATACAGTACAGAGCACAGTAGAGTACAGTAACTGTAACAATAAATATGAGCATTTGTACCTGTCGTAGACATGCGCAGAGCAAGTTCAGTCAGGGAACCTTATAGTGCAGTTGCTGCCGGCCGTTCATTGGGCCGCCTCAGCATCACGCTCTCATTCACATGATTCAGCATTTGCATTTGCATTCCTCCTCCTGCTTCCTTTCTTGCTGCTGCTGTATCAGCGCGCCGCTGTATACAAACCTGCTGCTCACCCTCCTCCACCCCAGCTACCACCTGTCATTTTGGATCTACTGTTTAGGTACGGGGGATTCAGAGTCCCTATGGTCGGACTGATGCGCTTGATCTGAGTACCTAAAAAGCAGATCCAATACATCGCCAAACCATAATAAATATATTGCTCATCTTATATTCAATAAATATATATTCCATCCATTCTTGAGTTGTCCTGACTGAAGTATAGTGCACCGCTCGTTCACACATTTTTTTCAGGACACAAACAAACGCACACACTTACCCGCTTTATGCACTCACTCACTACACAGACACAGAGACTGCAAAACGGAACATAAAGGAAGCTCCGCACACTCAGATCTGCGCACAATCAATGTATTTATTTAGCAAGCTTTCGGTCTACTGCCTGAAGAAGGTCAGTAGACCGAAAGCTTGATAAATAAATAAAGCTTCCTTTATTTTTTACTCTGGGAGAGTACAAATGTGATGACATTTTTCGGTGAATTTTGAACTATCTGAAGTCATCTTATCAGGTTTATTCCTGTGTGTTTTTAGGACAATCACTCTCTCTCTCACACACACACGCACGCACGCAAGGCACCAAATCTGCATCATCATACACATAGAAATATCTAAAATATCCGATCTACAAGCTCACAGAGTCAACACATAATATTGCACATTGTAGCATGTAGTTCTATATTTGCTTTGGTTCAAAGTGGGTGATGAATGAATGTATATTCGACAAGACAAGAACGTGTCTAGAACGTGTGCCACATTTAGATGGATGACATTTTGATTGATTGATTGATTGATTGATTGAATACTTTATTAAACGTCCTTGCAGACAGGACGCGTTTTTGGAAAACCGTTGGGAAACGCTGCTTAAAACCCGAAAACGCAGCAGTGTGCACGGACCTTTAGGCTAAAGGGATAACACAATGTGTCCTGGGGTGTTTTCTTTCCATTGTGGTCCTAGTCCTATGTGGACTGAGATGCACTAAAACCAGATTCATCTGCAGAAAAGAGATTTGCATATAGAAGGTGAATTTGAGGTTAATTGCCACGCTAGGGGGTGGCAGACTGACGCCATCGCTCCATGTGGGACCCCAAATGTCACCCGCTGTATAATAACATGTCCACTGTCCCTCCGAATTCCACTCTTCTCTTCCCGTTGAGTGGATTTCTTTGATGAGGCACATGTATGGAAGAATACCCTCGTGTAAGTGGCCTAATGACTCTTAAGCCCCTCATAAGGAGCGACAGAGGGAGGGAGAGAGTGGCTGGGGGCAGCAGTGTTGCCAGGTTTAGCGAGAGAACTAAGCGTCCAGGCCTATATGAAAACAAGCCCGAGAGAAGTGACTTTTATTAAGCCAGAGCACTGAACCCAAGATGCACATTGGCTAATTGAACATAGACGATATATAAGCTCGTTGTGGGCTTGTATATCTGTTCTTGTAAAAGGACATTTTGAAACATTTTGACAGCACAAAGTTGGTACGAAATGGTTGCTGCGGTATACAAGCGTCTTTACAGGAAAAACAAACATCCCTAAGTCGCTTATTAATAAGCAGACATGGCAACACTAGGCTAAGGGTCAGGCTTGTCGTGTGGGGCGATTGAGCGTGGCAACGCTGGCGTGATGCAGCGCGGCTTTGAGAAAGCAAAGCAGCTTGTTCCAGCCAGGGATTGTGTTGCAGACCCTACTCAGTGAGACAGAGAGACACACGGAGAGAGAGAGAGAGAGAGAGAGAGATGTGTGCCTGAGCAGCATTACAGACCTACAGGCTTAAGCCATTCTGGGCGGGAACCCTTTTTGGTGTTTTAAACATTATGTTATAATTAGCTATTGAGAAATAGCAGATCTACAAGCTACAAGCTTGTAGGTCTAATTTTAGAAAAATCGTTGAAATGTGGCGCAAATCATTGAATATATATTTCAGAGCGAACATTTTTTTACGGAAATATTTGCTTCTGGGGGGTCCCTGGAACTACATATTTTGAGATGGGGGTCCGTGGCCCAATAGAGATGATTCTGGGGGTCCTGGACATGAAAAAGCACCACTGACATAGAAACATGGTTTTTCAGAAAGATGTTAGATTTAGAAGCCTTTTTTTTAATCGACCTCAGTCCAAATGGCTTAATCCACAACATGGCCCTGACATCCACTGTTATCCGGCCCAACGCGCCCAGGCTGATAGAAGCGGGACGATACCCCCTGCTGCTGTGTCATGCCCACGCATTACACTCTCACCACTGACATATTTCGCACGGCTTTTACACACAACCACAACGCACGCAACAACACTCTGGCTTTATACCAGTCATGCTCTACTTCGTCGTAAACCTTTCGTATACTTCTCCGAACCAACACTACTGTATGTGTCCCCCCCTCGTCTAGTCATACAGAAGTTGCTTCTGGAGAAACGCATCATGTCTAGTTCCTCATTACAACCAGTAAAGGCTCATACATACTCCAGTTTTTGGTGATAGCTTATCACCGCGGTGTAGTTTTTAAAGTTTGGAAAACTACACCATTACGTCAGTCGCGGTGATGATCAGCTATCACCGCGGACACAGACCCATCTCTCTGTTTTTACACAAGTCTTTTCACTCTGGAGCAAGTCTTTTCACCAGGCTATCACCCCGTTCACTGATTGGTCTAGAAGTTGGGTAAACCACGGGGAGGCGGGGTCAATCCTTAAGGACATCACCGCGAGTATGATGGCCTCAACTCTTATCACCATTTTAGGTGATAAGCTATCACCTAAAACGGTGATAACCTATCACCAAAAACTGGAGTATGTATGAGCCTTAAGACGCCTGAGGGTGAGAAGTGACATCACGGCTGCTAATAACTTTGGGGCCCGTCTAGAGTTTGAATGGACAGGTATAAGTCAAAAGGGAGACATAGAAGAGGAAGGATGGATGGGGAAGGATCAACATATGGAATGTCAGAACAGGTTCTGACATATATCCATATATGGAGATTTAAGGTTTGAGGTCAGATGTAGAGTTGCTGCATGGCCAATATTGATGACATCAGGGATCTCCATATATGGGCTTAACTGCGACAGCAGTTCACATTTTAGTCTATGACATATCCATCCCTGATGATGTCACGTGATGTCACGATGACCTGGGGGCTTGCCTGGGGTGACCAACCAAACAACCAATCAACCAACACACACACTGACGGGAAAGGCTAGATTCAATAGTTAACCTACGGTCGCAATAAACCACACATAAAAAACATTTTCGCCAACCGCCCGCTGGGCCGTTTCCTGTATTCTTGTATTTGTTTTACTGAGGATAATATTAGAAATAAGTTTAGGTTTAGGCATAGTTTTTACTGGGGTTAAGTTTAGGAATAGGGTTAGATTTTGTCACTGAGGTTAAGGTCGAGACCGCCCGAGGTCGCTGGATTTGTCTCGGGCGACTGTGTTTTAGGACCAGTGGACCACAATGGAAACAAGTCACCAGGACTTTTTGTTATCCCTTTAGCCTTAATGTCTGACTGTATACTGTATATGCTGTTTACAAACTTTACATTTCTGACTAGTATTCAATCAAAAAATTATAATAAAAAAGGTTCAAGTTAATTTGTCAGTTGTATCAGAACAAATAATACTACTGTGATTTGTACTCCCAAAACGTGCCTATTGATATTCTTTCATTCACACGTACAAAAATCACATCAAAGCGCTGTATTAAGAGCGTCTGCTAAATGCCTAAATTGTAAATTGTAGCACAGCAATATATAATATAGCAGAAAGTATGCAAAATACTACACCCCACTACAGAACATGTCCGTGCGTGATGGTCTTCCTATTCACAGTAAAGATCATTTAAACATTTATAACCAACTGTGTTGCTTCCTCCACATGGTCCCTATAGATAAGATAGCAGATTTACAACCAAAAACTGATGTATGAACCCAAGAGTTGTGTCAGCATTTTATGATCTCTCTCTCCCTCTCCCCCTCCCCCTCCCCTCCCTCCCCCCCTCTCTCTCATTGAAGAAAGAATTGCAGTCTGTTGAAGCTGAAAAAGAAAAAAACAATCCAGTTGATCCATCATGTGCGGAGCAGCGGAGAGGTGAAGTAACAATATCATGGAATATCATGGAATTGTCTGTGACTTTTATCAAACGGCACATGTGAGCAACAGATCAACAAAGTTTACAACTGTGTTTTCCGAATGCAAAATACAGTAGAGTGTCAATATTCCCTTCATGTGATTGATTGGTGTTTTCTTGTCTTACCACAAGAGGGTGTGTGGTGCACTGCAAGTCCCTGTTCATCACTTAGACCTGGCAACTCAGCCCAGAAGTCATCATACATGACTGAGACCCACTGCTTCTACTGTACGTTCAAATGGGTTCACGTTTAGATTGTTACCCAACCCTCTGTTTTTAAGCTGACCATATATCTTCATCTTGTCACTGACCGCTCTAACTATAACTGCAGAATTTGTATTGCAGAAATCAGTGGATCTCAAAGTGGGGCCTTTCTTTGTTTCTTTGTTTAGAAATGTTTTTAATTTTAACACAAATCTTCTCTTCTGGGGTTGTCCCTGGCACAAAATCTTTTCAGGTGCAGTAGGTCTGTGGCCAAATACATATCTCAAATTTCATACCCTGAAGAATTGGTGGCGAAACATTGGTCTTATAATAAAACATGTTGTTGCATAATGATTACGACCTGTGCGTAATCCCAGAGTTGGTGTCGAAGTGTCCTTGAGCAAGACTCTGAACCCCTAATTGCTCCTGGTGTGCTGGTTGGTGCCTTGCTATGTAAAGCGCCTTGGATAAAGGCGCTATATAAATGCACCATTTACCAATTTACCATCCCCTTTTCAAGTTTTGTCTCCTGTGGTGGTCAGCACCTCCCCACTATCGCTGTGCGCTCCTACCTCTTTGTTTGTTCAAATACATATCCCTCAATCCCTGGCATGGAAATGTTTGGGAACCACTGGCATTATAGTAGCAATAATAATTACAATTATTATTATAATAATAATAAATCCCAATCTGTAGGCTAATCTAGCCTTTTGCCCAAAGTCATTCTGCAAGAATCTCTAAGAAGTGTTAAATAATGAGTGAAATGACAGAATGCAGATTGAGTGTCACTGATAAGGAGACTCAGTGGAACTGGTCGCAGATCAGATGGATCCGCATGTGCGTTCCTGTTGCCTCATTTCCTGACTCTGCCCAGAGAGAGAGAGAGAGAGAGAGAGAGAGCAGAGGAGATACAGGGACACAGCGCTATGAACTGGAGGAGGTGGGGGGAGAGAGAGAGAGAGAGAGAGACTGAAGAAGGGGAGGCTGGTTCCTGATACCAAGACACGGAAAAGCAGGGGAGGAGGGGGAGAGAGAGAGAGAGAGAGAGAGAGAGAGAGAGAGAGAGAGAGAGAGAGAGAGAGCGAAAAAAAGAGAAGCCTGGCGGAGAGGCGCGAGAGGAGAGTGGGAGAGAGAAAGCAGGGGAATATAACACTTAAAAAGAGAGAAAGGGAGAAAAAAGGCGTCAGAAGAAGAAGAAGAAGAAGGGGCAGAAAAAGAATAGTATTGTGTTCACATACATATACATAGATACCCCCGTTCCTTTTCCTAGTCTCTCTCTCTCTCTCTCTCTCTCTCTCTCTCACGCTGTCACACGGCAGATTGGAGTCCAAAGAGAACCGTCACAGCAGCAGCACAGCACCGCGTCTACCCCAGACCCCATGGGGTAACAGGTATGTCTCACTTCCGTTCATTCTCCCACGATCTATCTATCTATATCTGCCCCCACGCATGGGTTTTTATAAGATATATATCCTCAAATGAAAGGCTGTCATCATGTACGTGTCTTTATATGGTATTAACAATGATTGAGCTGGCATGTCAACAATTAGTTTTCTTTATTCACGTAGAGAGGAGCCGTGTCTATATAGCCTCTCATGTTGTAGTTCGCGTGTTAAAGACGCACACAGGTTGAGGGAAACGCGAAACAATGAAACTCTACAGTCGTCGTATTACTTGAAGCCAGCCATGAAGCGATTTGTGTTGTATTTATTGTACATGTGATTTATATATCCATGATGTTTTGGGCGGACGAGACAAGTGTATATTTTGACAGCTATGCCCTCCAAGCGACTGTCTGAAAGTCCGCCCGCCTATACCTGAGTCTAGTGTGATACGTGACGGTGACGGACGGACATCTGGTGGCTCGAATTCTCTTGTTGATATTTTTCTGGACATGCCCTGTATCATTATTTGGTCTATTATTAGTATCATTGTGTTTCGGCCATTCGGGTTGGTTTATTTGTGCGCTGCTTTGCATGTGAAATAATTAACAGAGAGGGGGTTTATTATGAAAAGGCAAGAAGACAAGCTCCCCATATAAGGGCTATAGCCTATGGGTAGCATTATTATTGGATATATTATAAACACGTCAGGTAGCCAGCTCTGTGATGTCTCTAGAAAGACTATTATGTTGGATATCATGTCTGTCTGGACCGTGGCCGTGGGGGTCTCGCTCTCGCACCTTGATTTTAAAGCGATTTGATTGAAACTAAGAGATGAAATCCTGAAAGTTTGTGACGGAATTATAACCGTATATTGTATTGGGGGCTGGGCGACGGCTTCCGCGAAGCATGCATGATGCCCTGTTGCCTCAGTCCGCGGTTCCTCCACAGTCTTGGGGGGATTTGCTCGTTGAGACTGAAAGCCCCATGTCTTCCTTCACCTCCCCTCGGTTAACCTCCAAAAGGGGGATTTCTCCAGCTGGAATTTTTTTTTGCTGCGTCAACACCCACCCCTAGACTATAACCAGACTAGACAAGAGACTAGAGAGACTATGGGGGGATTTTGTTTTCAGACATTTGGTGCTCTTCTTCGATCTTGTCTTGTTGGGTAATTTTGTGGTAATTGTGCTGTTGAGGCAATAACAGCTGATAGTCATCTCTGCTGATCCCCCCCGTGCTGCTTTTCTTTATGGCTGCCCATGGCTGCTGGCTGCGCGGATGGGAGAGTTTCAAAGTGTGGCGTCAAGTGTTTTAGCTTTTTATTTTTTTCGGTCGTGGTGGTGGGTGATTGTGTGAGGCTGAAACGTGATGCGTTTCGTTGAGCGTCTCTATTCTGTGAGCGTGTTATTCAGTTATTATATGGATGGATGTAGCCTATTGCCTACACTATACAGTCAGTGTACTGAGTGAGTGTGTGTGTGTCTGCCCCCTGAAACTGGTCAGTTCCGTCTTCCTCCATTTTCTAAAGGGGAACAACCCCACTTTTATTGACGCTCTCTCTCGTGAGCTTTCAGTGCGCCTATATTAGAGCTCTCTACGCGCAAGGTGCGTCTGTTTGTAATTAACCTTATTTGCCCTAAAAACATATAGCGGCATAACCTTTTGCAGATTGATTGATTGATTGATTCACGTCACGTGTATATATTAGCCAATCCTCAGATGTGATAATAACATTTCTACATGTGAACCTTATACAATAAGAGCCCTATTTTATTTCATATTTTTTTAAAGTGCTTCCACTTTTCTTAGTTTCTATGTATGCTACAAACCTTAAGACTGGAAAGACTGACTGCATATAATTGGGATACATGGAGCATCTAGGATTTGTCCAAAAGTGCATGAAATAGTCAATGAGGGTTTTTTTTGGTCCTATTTGCTTTGAATTAAAGGGTCAGACAAACTTGATACTTTTAAGACCTTGAAAGTAAATTTTTATTTTATTATGCCATTACTTTATCTCTCTCCCTGTGCGTGCGTGCGTGCGCGCGCGTGTGTGTGTGTGTGCGAGCGTGTGTCCCTCTCTCTCTCTCTCTCTGTGTGTGTGTGACTGTGTGTTAGGTGCAGTAGTGTCTGTGTGTCCATGTGTGCGCTCCTCCTGCCTTGCACACAGCGGTGTTGTGACTGGCAGGACGAGGCTTTAGATGGTGTCAAAGCCACCAACTAACATTCACACACGAGCGGAGTCACATCCAGAGACAGGGGGCTGACAGCAGCTGCCATCTTGGCGTGGATCGGTGTCTCAGAATGCTTTTGAGTCTTGTCGCCTTCGGCCTCCCACTGTCCCCCTGCTGAGCTCGCTTCCCTCAGGTGTGGCTGTGTAGTGTCAATATTAGGCTAGGGGACAGCAGTGGTGTATAACTGTATGCTGTCGCTGTCTGTTGGGCAGAAACCTCTTATCTAAATCCATATTTTAACTGTTTCCCTCCCCCCCCCGTAAATTAGTGCCCTATACTTGATCATGCTATACGGTATCACACACAAAAGCATCAAAAGTAACAGATCCACAAGCTCTTTAAACGCTGCGTGAAGCGACGCGCTTTGAACTTGTCGATCTTGAATCCTGGAAAGTCACAGTTTCGGACATGTGAAGTTTCCACCCGACAGAGACGATATGTATATGTATGTGTCAGTGCATGTCCGTGTGTGTTTGTGCACTCTGAGAGTGTACAAACCAAATGCACCCGTATTCGGTTCCACTTGTATATTCCCAGAGTTAAATTAACACTCTGTGTGTGTGTGTGTGCGTGCGTGCGTGCATGCATGCGTGTGTGCATATGTGTGTGCGTGTGTGCGTCGTGGGGGTAAAACGATTTAAACCCCTCCTGCCACCAATGTGAAACCTGGACCAATAACAGCCAGAAGATGCAGTCTTACTTTAACTGTGAACATGGTAAAGACAAGAGTCCATTATTTACACTTTCAGAGATAAACTAAAAGGCACAATGAACGGACAAAAGACAGAATAAAACTAAACTAAACTAAATGGTTTAGTAAGAGGACGGGATTTTTAGAAAATTGAGAGATGATGTGGGTGATGAAATGACTGTTTACCTCTTGAGAGGTGAGCTTCTAGTGGGGTTTGAAAACCCATGATACTTGCTGCCTCTTTGTGTGTGTGTGTGTGTGTGTGTGTGTGTGTGTGTGTGTGTGCAGAGCGTACAGTATATGCGTGCGTGTTTGTGTGTTAGCTTGCTTGTACGTGTGTGGGTGGAGCTTGTGCGTACTCCCAGGTTGTGGGATGAACTGTGTGGTAACGGGTTAGCTGGCTCTATAGCTACTAGAACCCAGGGGAAGAGCGGTGCTCGCTGCCCCCTCACATGTGTGTGTGTGTGTGTGTGTGTGTGTGTGTGTGTCTGTGTGTGTGTGTGTGTTGACAACTTGACAGTAAGCCATGCAGCCCTCCACTCTATCTTACTGTATATTCTTCACAAATAGAGAAAAGAGGGCAAATGCTCCATAAAGACCCAATTATTCTTTCCTAGAACCCTAGTATATCTACCTTTCTCTCACCCCCGCTTTCTCCCCCCTCCCCCCCCCTCTCTCTCTCTCTCTCTCTCTCTCTCTCTCGTTCCATCTCTCCATCCTTCTGTCCCTCTCTCCATCTCTCCGTCCTCCTCCCTCTCTCCATCTCTCCGTCCTCCTCTCTCTCTCCATCTCCCCATCCTCCTCTCTCTCTCTCCATCTCCCCGTCCTCTCTCTCCATCCTTCTCTCCCTCTCTCCATCTCTCCATCCTTCTCTCCCTCTCTCCATCTCCCCGTCCTCCTCTCTCTCTCTCCATCTCTCCATCCTCCTCTCTCTCTCCATCTCCCCGTCCTCCTCTCTCTCTCCATCTCTCCATCCTCCTCTCTCTCTCTATCTCTCTCTCTCTCTCTCTCTCTCTCTCTCTCTCTCTCTCTCTCTCTCTCTCTCTCTCTCTTTCTATCGCCCTCTCTCCATCCCTCTCTGCCAGTCTCTCTGTATCTCGGATCCCTTTGGAGCTCACTTGTTAATGGGAACACCTGTTTGGCTAACGCACTGCAAAATGAACCGTTTAGACTTGCATGTGTTGACACATCTCCCATTACACGCCACGTCTCCGGAATTATCTGACAACTCACTCTCTCTCTCCCTCTCTCTCTCTCTCTCTCTCACTCTCTCTCTCTCTCTCTCTCTCTCTTTCCTTAATATCTGTGAATATTATTATTCTCACGTTTGATTCGTGTCGTGACAGTTCGCCACACATTAAACCAACAACCTCAACAGCCCCAACACACACACACACACACACACACACACACACACACACACACACACACACACACACACACACACACACACACACACACACACACACACACACACACACACACACACACACACAGACACACACAAAACACCCCCATCCAGTTAATGACTCTGAGGCTTTTTTAGCTTAGCTGCTTCTATTCAGTTCATTGTGCAATGCAGAATACAGGTGTTCTTAATCCCCCTGGGTTGAGTTGTTAGGTGGGGGGATGTGTGTGGGTGTGTGTGTGTGTGGGTGTGCGTGTGTGCGTGCGTGCGTGTGCGTGCGTGCTGTCCCCCGAACTGATGTGATTGTCTTTTCGTAGCTGAGAGGACAGGTGACTTCAACTTAAGCAACCCCCATGCATGAAAACACACACACACACACACACACACACACACACACACACACACACACACACACACACACACACACACACACACACACACACACACACACACACACACACACACACACACAATGAAATATTAACATCCACCTGTGTGTGTGTGTGTGTGTGTGTGTGTGTGTGTGTGTGTGTGTGTGTGTGTGTCTTTTCTAAATGAGAAGATGCTGCTGTGATATTGCTATAAGATTGTCCCAACTATCTTCTCCGGGTTATTCTTCGTATTCTCGTCAAATTATCTTCATATAAACAAGTAACAATATGCATATAGCTCTTTCTTTAGGTGTTTGTTTGTTCTTGCTGTGTGTTGGGAGAGAATATGGATTGGTTAAATTTGGTTTATTTGGACTGTTTATTTGGGTTTAAACTAAAGAGTGGTCACTTTTAAGATCTCATTATAGGGCTTTTGCCTGCTGTCAAAATTTGCAAACCGTTGGGAGATTTCGTGAATCTGAACTGTTATTCTTCAAAAAGAAGAACGAGGAAGAAAACTGCTAGTGCAGGCAATCATATGCCCTATTACTACCAGACATCTTCTGGGCCAGACTTACGACTCTCCTTTCCCTTTTTTTGTCCATTTTGCAGTAAGTGGTTCATTTTATACAGAGGTTTAATGTGAAAAAAATCCTTACATGGGCAGCTTCAGACTAAACAATGTTTTTTTTGGTCCCCCTCTTTTTTTTCTTTCAATTCTTTAAAAAACCTAGTTTTTATCCCAATTTAGTTGTTCAGCCAATTCCCACTATACCAAGTCCCCATGTATGTCTCTTCTCGCTGCTGACCCCTACTGGTTGGTCTTAGGGAACGTGTATGCGAGTACGTTTCTCCTCCAATACCCGTAGTAACCGAAACGCTCGCCCCAAAGCACACTTACACCCATTTTGTATGCGGATGGCTCGCCCCCAGCGTTTCTTGTATACGTTTTACTGAGGTTAAGGTTATTAATACGTTTAGGGTTATAGGCATCATTTCACAAGGTTAAATATGAAGTGCCATGATTTCTTAAGATTTTTTTTTTTTTGCGGCTTACGCCTTTTATTGATTTTTTAAGGGACAGATAGTAGGCTGACAGGAAACGGGAGAGAGATGGGGGGATGACATGCGGTAAAGGCCGTGTCGGGTCCGGGAGTCGAACCCGCGGCACACCGCGACTGGATCACCAGTCCGGTGCCCAGACCGTTACGCTACGGCCTGGGCCAGTGCCATGATTTCTTTCCCACCCTAAAACAGTGTACAGTATTTGTAATGTCATTTTTATGTGGACACGCCGTCCAGGTCATTAAGTATGCCTGGTTTGCTGGGTGGTGATAGGTGGTGAATCCACCTGAACTATAGCCACACCCACACCTGTGGTTGTATGATGAAGGGGGAGGGGTTAGGGGAGGGGATGATATTGTGATGTCACTATATCACTGTTTCTTTCATTGGCATCGTTTGTGTACGTGCCAATGAAGGTTTCAGCCTCCAGGAACAAACTGCACAACAACCACACCAATGTAACCTCACCAACATTGTGATATTTGATTTTGTCCATATCGCCCCCTGGCCCTGTTTTCAAATTCTGTTTGCATAATTATCTCCCGTTTCGTTCCAATGGCTTTGAAACTGTATAGCCCTAGCCTAACCATAAATGATTTTAAGGGTATTTCCCCAGGCAAACATGCATGCCCTTACACAGACCAAGGGGAAATAACAAATTCATTCTTAATTTTTTTTTCCAGAGAAATGAAAAATGATATATATATATACATATGACAAGCAATGTCAAGAATGTGTTAAAAATATAATTACTGACGTTTATACGAACCCAATGACCCAACAAGGGACAATAAACCCTATATACTGCTGCAGTCCCACAGGGGTCTATGCTAGGCTCTTTCCTTTTTTTCCCCTCTACACCAAATCCTTTTGAAGAAAATAAAGGTGTGCACTAGACTTGAGACACTATATATGGCTTTGGGCTTTCCTAGACCTTACTCGACACACATTATAGTTGTCTCTGACACAGCAAATAATGATGTCTTTGTGATTGTAAAATAATTTACTTATGTCCACAATCATTTGTTTGCTTTTAAATATCACCAACGTTGACCTAATTTGCCTAAATATTGACACTGAATTCCCAGAAGTATGCTTTGTACCGTAAGGTTAGTTATCTGTCAGCCCATACTGTGTAATTATGTGGCAGAGCTGGCCTCTCGGAGCAAACTCATGTCAGCCAATGGGGGAAAAAACTACAAACTCATGTCAGCCAATGGGGGGAAAAAACTACAAACTCATGTCAGCTAATGGGTGAAAAAACTACAACATGCAAACCAACTACTGAACACACACACGCACACACGTGCACACACACAAGCGCACACACACAGCGGCTGTGGCTCAGGAGGTAGAGCAGGTCGTCCAATGATCCCTGGGTCGGCGGTTCGAATCCCAGCTCCTCCTGTCCACATGTCGACGTGTCCTTGCTCTTGGGCAAGACACTGAACCCCACATTGCCTCCAATGAGTCGGTTGGTGTGAGCTCACCACCATTGGTGTGTGAATGTGGGAAGTGAGGACGCTGGCGTCGCCTGTTCGCCACTTCACCTCCCAATGTGTGAATGAATGAACCATTGTAAAGCGCTTTGAGCATTTGGAAAAGCACTAAAAAAATGCAATTTATTATTATTCATTACACACACACTTGTATTATTTTCTTAGGCGGCTAAGAAAATAATAAATAGGTGGAAAATGAAGACGTCACAATTTCTAAGTGACAACTTAGAAATGGACAACTTTGTCCTTATCTGAAAGGACTCACCTCGATTTATCACCTTTTTGAGACCAAATGAAACACTTTAATTAGGTAGTACTTGATCATCATGGATGGTTTTCGATTTTAGGACGGGGGATTCTTCACAAAATCCTTCCTTTGGTGTTTGTTTGTATAAACAACATAGAAGAAAGTCTGGATTCTAATTGCCCTTGAATCCCGCTTCGTTTTCAGGTATGAGCAAACAAATATGTTTTGAGGCTTAGCATCCATTAGTGCAAATATATTCCTGCACGCAGCAGCGCTGAAAGCACAGTTATGTGTATATGTGTTTGTAGTTATTATGCCAGCGAGCGAGAGTTTGTCTTTTATTCCCACATTTGATGCTGAAATTCAGCGCCTTCTTTGAGCAAATACATCTTTAGAAACAGTCAACTAGCCCCGGGCTTTCGACTGGCGTGAGATTAGCATATCAAAGCTGCAGGTGAGTGAGAGACAGGGAGGTACGAGAGGCAGAGGGAAAGGAAGTGACAGAGAGAGAGAGAGAGAGAGGAGAGGATTTCATTATTTATTTCTTTGACATTTTTGGGGGGGTGGGGGGTCTTGGATAAAAAAAGACGTCCCCAATGAAAGTGTTCCAGAACATTGTTATTGCGTTGCGTTTTCACGCAGCACGGTTTAGTCTGAGGTTGTCAATGCTGTCTGTCTCACTCTAAACTGATCCTCACACACACACACACACACACACACACACACACACACACACAGAGCAAGGTTTGGGGAAAACCCAAGTAAAAAACTAACACCTTTCTCGACCCAACACCACCCAAACACGAGCTCCGTCCAACCTTGTATTGACCACTCTGGAACCACAGAAGCGCGGTCTGAAGGCAGAATATAGATTCGTCCCAGTCCCTGCTTCTTGTACCAACATTGTGTCTGACCTGTGAGCCTCTGGCAACATTAGGATTACTGTTTAACATCATTAACTGAAGCATAAAACCCTCTCCCCTGGACACACATTCCTCTTGTTTTTTGTCTATAAGCATTGGCCCCGATCCCTAACAGTGTACATGGAACTGATGATAACACCCCTAATGGACAGAGTTTTCTTTGGATAATTGTAAAGAGTGTGTGTGTGTGTGTGTGTGTGTGTGTGCGTGTGTGCGTGTGCGCGTGCGAGAGAGAGAGAGACCAGGCGCGCGCATGCATCTGTATTGCTAACGAAACATTATCCTGGTTCGGTGCTTTTGGAGAGTTTCGTAATCCAGCCATGGGTTCAGGCTAGAGTGCTAAAGTGCTGCTAACAAGGCCTGTTTAACATTCTCTCCCCTGCTCAACATACAATTATTCCACTTCGCTGCCATTAACATGTACAGTAGGCCCGGGCTTTTAATTGGACTGATATGACTAATGCCAGATCAACTTGGATTCGCTAATTAGTTTTTGCTTTAAAAGTGCCATCATGGCCATGAAATATTCATTGATTTGAGGTGGAGCGTGGACTTGTGGGTGGGTGGGTGGGTGGGCTGTTTGGTGGGGATATTATTATTATGGGTGGACGGACGGCCGAGGGCCGCTAGACAGTGCGAGGTGGAACCAACCTGTTACGGGTCGGTTATTCAAATACTTTTGGTGTGGTGTTAGTTTTTCATGATAATTTTTTAGACACCCACGCACACACACACACACACACACACACACACACACACACACCAACCCTTGTCCTCCCCGTTCCATCCAACCCCCGCCGCCGCCTCTTCTTCTCTCACTCGCCTCGTCCTCTGCCCTTCACCCCCCCCCCCCCACACACACACTTCCATTACCACATCTATTCTCTTCACTTTATCTCCTCCTCCTCTCTCTCTCTCTCTCTCTCTCTCCCTTCACTCCTCACCTTTCTCCTTGATTCTACTTTGCCTTGTTTTCCCCACCCCCTGCCCTCACCGTGCCCCCTGTATCCCTCCCAGCTGCCTCTCCTCTCCTCTCCCCTCCTCCGCTCTTTTCTCTTCCAGGCCTCCCCCTCCCTCCCTCTCCTTCTTAATCTCCCACCTCCCCTCCTCCTCATCCTCTTCCTCCTCCCACACCACCCCCTCCTCTTGCTGTAAGTGGGCCAGGTGCCTCCTGTGGCCTCCCCTACTCTCATTTCTCATTTTTACCCTTCCCCTACTCCCTTTCTCATTCTTACCCTCTCCTCCCTGTTCCCTTTCTCATTTTTAATACCCCCCCCCCCTCCCTCCCACCACCACTCCCCCCCCCCCCCCCCCCCCCCAACCCCAGAAGTTTGTGTTTTAACCTCCACTTAATCAGTGCCGAGCGAGCGGACGGTAGTCCAATCTTCCTTCTCCGCAAACAAATGCATATCACCCCTTGGCTCTTATACTATAACTTTCTTCATAAATTAACTCCATACTTGATCATACAACAGCGTGGGCAACATATTGTAATTTGTACAGTACATATCGTCTCTGTCGGGTGCAAACCTCTATGTAAAAAACAAACTGTTACTTTCCAGGATAAAAAAAAAAGCTTTTGCTACTTTTTTTTTTCATTTGAATCCTGAAAAGTAACAGTTTTGGACATATGAGGTACTGTACAATATATTTTGTGGGTTGTTTTCGGCAAGCAATGCAGCCTTTGTTTCAACAGAGTATTAGGTCATAGCTGGTTTTCTAAGACTATACTGTGCTTTTACTTTATAAGTTATTTTGTGGTTTATATTGGAGATGAGCCTTTCGGCATCTGCAGTGAATTTCATAACCGTATTTGATCTTATTGTGTGTGTGTGTGTGTGTGTTTTGTTCCCCCCCCCCCATTACATTCCAGCTATTAACTGTTATTATCGTGTGTATATTGTATTGCTATTGTTAGCACAGTGTTGTGGAACATCGCTCGGCAACATTCCGCTATACTTCTGTCTGTAGGAGTGAGTGACAAATAAACGTTAACTTCTTCATTCTCTTGAAGTAAGCCTCCCACACTAGGTTCTTTATTCCAGCGCTTCAGGTTATAAGTAACACTAATGGTCAAGTGGAGAAGGGAGACATTGTTGGACATCAAAGACGGGACTGATTCTTTCTTAGCGTGTTACTGTGGCACTGGCTTCTACACACAATAACTCTTCCTGCTTCCGGGGCAGCTTTGAATACTTCCTTCACAGGTGTTACAGATGATACAGTTCCGTTTCATGGACCCCCCCCCCCCCCGTAACTCTGAGACTGTGCATTTGTACTCAGAGTTATGTCTGACCAAAGTATGCCTCCCCATTAGCAGCACCCGTCCCTGACTCTAGGTGCTGCCACACTATCTAAAGTACCGCGCACGTTCTCGGCTGCGCACAGCTTCTTTTTCCGGGTTTTTAGGCAGCTGGTGGATGGAAAAGAAGCTCCACTTCCGCGGACGACTTGCGCGACGGCCAGATTCCCTGAAACGGTCTCCTCCGCGTCAGTCGTCCGTGGAGGTGGAGCTTAATTTCCATCCACCAGCTGTCTTAAAAACCTGCGCAAAATCCTGAGCACAGCTTCTTCTGTCCGCGGGCGGCTGTGGGCCGTTTTGCGCTTAGGTTGTGGAAACGGTGTCTGTTTGACCAGAATGGAACAGAGCCTTCATTAGTATCATCGGTAACACCTGTGAAGAGAAGGACGGGGCCCATGAAGTTCTTTCTAATGGCGTCGTGTGTGCATAGATAGAGGCCATTGTAGTGACCCGGCGGTGCTGTCTCTTTGCTTTGCATGCTTCCGTTTTGGGGCCGACAGCAGGTTGAGGTGCGGAGAACGAAGGAGGCCCGTGAGGTCGCCAATGAAAACAGAAGCGAGTAGGTTCACATCCTCCTTTCAATTTGCTGCTGCTGGTGATCCCGCACTACACCACTCCTCCCATCCCCCCACCCTTTAGTCCTTTTACACACACACACACACACACACACACACACGCACACGCACACGCACACACACACACACGCTTACACGTATGCAAAAACTGTCATTGTTGCTGGGGTTTTGTTCTGTCACTCGTCCTGTCAATGAACCCTGCGAGTTGGCAACGCTCATCTTTCCCTCTCTTGTTTTCTGTCCTCCCGGTCATCCTCTTTCCACCCATTCTCTCTTTCTCCACCTTTATCTATATGGCTGGGCCTTTTCTCTTGCGCCCTTGTCCGTTTTGCTCCCCACCCCCACCCTCATAGTTGTTTTGGTGTGTGTGTGCGTGTGTGTGTGTGTGTGCATGTGCGTGTGCGTGTGTGTGTGTCATGGGAGGCTCCGCTAGCCTGACGAGTGGTGTTTTGGTCAGACACCTGACACCGTCGGCAATGTCTCACAATGTGGGAATGCACGACTTCTTCAAAATTAGCTTTCCATGGTGGGTGTCATTTCTTAGCGACGGTGGGCGCGATCACAGGAGTTTACATACACAGTGGTCCTTTTGTCTCTGTCTCTCCCACTCCCACTCTCTTCTTCCCTTATTTTTTGGCTATGGCATTTCTGTACATAACGTTCGTTGGTTGCTGTTCTTTCCATTGCTGTGAGAGAGAAAAATAAGTAAAAGAAAGTTGGCAGTTGGTTCCAAAAGGCAGTTAGGATGTGGCGGTCGTTCATGTTAGTCAACGGGTGACGGTCACAACGTGTCAAACCACGTTCAGGTTAACACATGGCGAGTGTCTGAAGGCGCGGCAGAGGGGATGACAGGTGAGGCATTTGTGTGGTAGACTATCTCGCTTCATCAATCAGTGAGTGTGGACATGCTGGCCTTAAGCCACATCACCCTCCATGTCTTCTTCAGTATACCACGTTCTTCTTTTCTTGTTAACAATCAGGATTCAAAGTATTGCAAAAAAATGTTTTAACGTGATAATGGTTTTAATGTTCTTTTGTAGTACCTGCTCACACTCGGCGTGGCTGTTCCATGAATAGCCTACGGGTGCATTGCGGAGAGACAAAGACAAAACAAAGGAATCTGATGGCCTCGCGCCTTCCATCGATTAGCGACAGGACACTTTAGGTTACACAAAATGGCTCCATTGTCTTTGCGGGAGCCATGGCTGATATTATAAGATAAAAGTCCATGATGAAACAGTAGCACATTGATTCCATGTTTTGACGGTTGGACGCCTGGGCTGATGTGTTGAATGCTTATTGAAAAAAGTCTGTGTCGAGGGAACAATAGAGCGACGTCCCCATGTGTTCTAAGCTGCTGTCCACTAAACAACAAATCAACAATACACTGCAAACTCTTACCACATTAACCTGAGTGGTTATAGGGGCCGTAACACCATTGGGTCAAATGCCTGGCAGTGAGCCTGATCCCCGCCGGTTCAATTCCTGAGACCATTTGCTGCAGGTCACTCCCCTACTCTCTCTCTCTCTCTCTCTCCATGTTTACTGTTTTTATCACATAAAGTCTTAAAAATACCATAAGGTTTCCAGATAGTTTGTAGATGAGCTATTTTCTCTAGTACTTTAGAGTACAGTTGACACTGGGGTTTTTACAGTGTCAATTTAAGGAAGCAACATTGGGCTTCCTGAAGCATCCTTCTCTGGCTGCACTGATGCTCTCTGTCCCCTCCCTCCCTTCCTCTCTCTCTCCCCTCCCTCCTGTCTCTCTCTCTCTCCTTCCATTCATCTTTCACCACTCCATCTGTACTCACCACCACTCTTTACTTCCATCTGTACTGCGCTTTCCTTTGTTCCCTTTTCTCCTTTTTTTAGACTTCATCTTCTCCGTCACTCTCTCTCTCCCCTCCCTTCTTCTCACTCTCTCTCCCTTCCTCCCTTCCTCTCTCTCTCTGAGCTACCACTCTCTCTCCCCTCCCTTCCTCCCTTCCTCCCTTCCTCTCTCTCCCCTCCCTTCTTCTCTCTCTCTCTCCCTTCCTCCCTTCCTCTCTCTCTGAGCTACCACTCTCTCTCCCCTCCCTTCCTCCCTTCCTCCCTTCCTCTCTCTCCCCTCCCTTCCTCCCTTTCTCTCTCTCTGAGCTACCATTCGCTCTCTTCCATCAGATTCTCTCTCCTCCGCCCTCCTCACCTACCCACCCCTCCCTCCCTCCTCACCTACCCCTCCCTCCCTCCCTCCATCCCTCCCTCCCTCCTCACCTACCCATCGCTCCCTCCCTCCCTCCCTCCTCCTCACCTATACCCATCCCTCCCTCCCTGTTTCTTACCCTTCACTGTCTCTCTCCCTCTTCTGACTCCAAAATGTGAGTCTATCTATATTTAGATACTCCTCTTCTCTCCTCCTCATTTCTCTACCTTTATCTCACCTTCTTTCCTCCCGGTCCCCCTCCTCGCCGTTGAAGGACGGCGTTGTAAAAACAAAAAAGCTGCCGGGGAGACTCATCAACGGAAGTACAGACAGGAGCTGCTTTGTTTTGTTCTTGTTTTCTGATCAGCTTGATGAGTGACAACGCAGCCTCTGGGCTGTTATATATACAACTGTGTCATTATAAACACTGTCTATGGAAATTAGCCAATTCCTGTGCTGTCTGTGCTGTTGCAGTCGCATGCTATAGCGTCCATCTCCATCCACAGTAATCCATCTTCCTCCTAATGTTCCATGTTAACCACTTGAAACCCTGTATCAGGTGTCTCCAACAGGGGTCGTCAATATGTCCGCACATGTGTCACAAATGTGTCCGTGGCAAAGACCCTTACCCCTTATCCCTAAACCCAATATGTCCATGCACACATGGACAACTGTGTCCGTGGCAAAAACTTAAGTCCTATATCTTGCCCTTACCCCTTATCCCTAAACTTATTTGCCATTTTTTTACTATTTTAAAACATTTTAAAATAGTACAAATAGCCGATCTACAAGCTAACAACGTGTCGATGTAGATTGGCTAATTTAACTATTTTTAAATGGAACCCTAGCATCCCTATTCTGAGGAGTACCGTAGCCAAAAAATCACACCCGTGTGAAGTAAGTGGTGCAACTCTGTGTGGGGGTCCCCGGGGGGGGGGGGGGTTCCAGACCCACAGGAACGCACCCAGGGTGCCGGCCCGATTCCGGCGAGCCGCCCCGCGTCCGAAACGGTTGAGAAATGACAGAGTTACAACCATGCTGTTTTCCTGCTCACACATACCCAGCCAGCCAGGCAGGGACCCACACACATACTCACTTAAGGAAGTGGTTTGCACCACTTAAAAATAGCAGATCTACAAGCCAATCTACAGAGCTTGCAGTTTGGTTTGGTGTAGACTAGGGAAATAAGAGCAGACAAAGTACAAAGTGAACGGTACTGAGGCTTTAAGTGGTGGTACATATAAACAAGTCTATGAACATTTTAAATCTATATCTCAGCTCAGGGGTCCTTGGCCTGAAGACCCCTGCCCTAGATGCTCTGCTGGCTGCATGCTGTCCCCAGGTGCTATATTATTTGTGACACACATACAGGTATTTTGTATTGTCTTGGAGGTGCAAACAACATTTCTTTCTGTCCTAGCACAGAACTATGGTTAAGGATCATATTGCAGGGACCTGCTGCAACATGGAAAAGGAAGACGGGACATCCAGATATTCATTTGTCAAACTCTCTCCCAAGCCAGAAAAAGAGGCTAAATCAATGCAAGAAGCACCTTTTGTTTGCGCCTCCCAACAACACTCAAGTGACGTCGATTCCATTCCCTTAATTTGCACGTACTACGCGTGACGTCACTGTGGCTAAAAGAGTGCTCGACCGCAGGAATAGGGACACTTATAGGATTCAAGTGGGCATAAGGATAAAGGAAATACTGTATTACACACTGTGGGTGTTTTCGTATACCTGCATCCCTGCCCTCAGAGTTAGTGTTTGCGAATCAGATTAGTCGAAGTCTGTTTTACTATTTGCCGTGATGGTGGGGGGGGCGGCGAGCAGGGCGTCGCCACGTTGGAACCCGTGAGTGAGTACACACTTAGGCTGTGGCTTTTTAACACTCCCCTCCGTGTGAGCTCATTGGTAGCTGTGGCCCAGTGCGGATTTGAGAAAGATGCCTCTGTTTGCTTGTCTGACAGAGTGTCAGTCACGCCAAGTTACCCTTAGACACACACACACCAACGCACGCACGCACACACACACACACACACACACACACACACACACACCTCGGCACCACACAGAGTGACTGGCCGCCAACAGTGACTCACCATCAACAGACTACACACACACACACACACACACACACACACACACACACACACACACACACACAGAGAGGGAGAGAAAAACACGCTCTTCTTTTAACAAACAACAATTAGCCTTCAGTCTGCAGTGGTTTCTCCGTTAAGCCCAAAACCAACAGGACCTGCTGCATGTTGACTTCCTGGAGAAAATGTCATATCATCTTCCTGCTCCTCTGCACAGTTCTGTGTCCTGTATTTGTGAAGTTTCTTTATGTGTGTGTGTGTGTGTGTGCGTGTGTGTGTGTGTGTGTGTGTGTGTGTGTGTGTGTGTGTGTGGTGTGTGTGTGTGTGTGTGTGTGTGTGTGTGTGTGTGTGTGTGTGTGTGTGCATGTGTGTGTGTGTGTGTGTGTGTGTGTGTGTGTGTGGTTGCCAACTACCGTCCTGAAATTCAAATAAGGGACACCTGTCCGAAAAAGATATCACTGTATATATCATGTATATTTTGTATATTAATTAGAACCACTTGAACCCCATCATCCATATTCTGGGGGTGAACATTTGCCAAAAGCTTGATTTATTTTTTTAATTGTTTTGTTTTGAGATTTTGGTATACAAAAAGAAGACTTGCACCTCTGTTTCACTAAGACTGAGGGTTTAGTGGTTAAAAATGATGCGTGTGTGTGTTTGTGTGTGTGCATATACATGTGTGTGTGTGTGTGTGTGTGTGTGTGTGTGCATGTACATGTACATGTGCATGTACATGTACATGTACATGTACATGTACGTGTGTGCGTGTGTGTGCACTCGTATTAGTGGTAGCGGTGGTGACTGTGTTTGCTCTCGCAGCGTGGTACAGTCAGCATGTGTACATTGTGTAGCAGAGACTGGTGTACAGTCAGCATGTGTACATTGTGTAGCAGAGACTGGTGTACAGTCAGCATGTGTACAGTGTGTAACAGAGACTGGGTGTACAGTCAGCATGTGTACAGTGTGTAACAGAGAATGGTGTACAGTCAGCATGTGTACAGTGTGTAACAGAGAATGGTGTACAGTCTTGTGAGGAATTCTACTATAGTTGTGCGTATGTTTTGCCCATAAGTATAGTAATACAAGTACGTACACCCACACACACACACACACACACACACACACACACACACACACACACACACACACACACACACACACACACACACACACACACACACACACACACACACACACACACTCAACACACACACACACACACACACACACACACACACACACTCAACACACACACACACACACACACACACACACACACACTGGCAGAGCACACTTGATGACGCTGTAAAAATGTGAGTTATGAACCAATCCATTGTTTTTATGTTATGTCAGTATGATCGTAGATGCTATGCTGCTGTTGCTTTTCAAATCAAAACTATCTTTGATACCGATTGGAAAAGTCTGGGTTATAAAAAAAAGAAAAGGACGCACAGACTGTGAGAGTAGCAGGTAACATACAAGGGAGAAACTTCTCCAACTACAACTTTCACTTGTAGTTGAGTAATATTTCACCAGTCCAGGAGTATCTACACTACGATCTAAAAGCTATAGATCAGCTATTTTCACTTCTTAATTATATTATGTAAGAGACATATTTGCTTCATGGTGAACTGTTAACTGTTGTTCTAGGTCTCTTTACACACAGGATAATGAACGGAACTGGCGAGTATTTCGCATTAAGTCTTTTTTATTTAGAGTAGCTAATTACATTCTGCACCTTTTCTCTCACACAGCCAGTCTAGTTTGTTGTTGCCATTAACCCTCCCCAGACATCTCTGTGTTTCTGTGTTGCCACTGCTGTTCTGAGGAGCCCCCACTGGGAGGACGCAGTGCCCCCCCCGCCCTACTCCTCCCGCTCAAAACACCCTCCCCCCCTCACGTTGACAGGCCGAAGGAGTACGTGCACTCTCCCCACCATGCAGTTATACCCGCCCCCGAACACAGCCCAATGTGTTCTAGATGTTCGGGCCAAACCGGACACCACAGTGGTTTAGAACCCCTATAGACTCCACTGTGGTGGACACTAGGTATACTGTGCTAATACCCCTGCAGCGCCACCCGAGTGAGCGCCGATTGGACTTACTTAATATGTAGTGCATGAATTATGCAGCCTATTCCCACAGCACTGCAGGATGTGCGACATTTGAATGACACCTTGTACATCAGAGGACAGCTCTTCAGGGTCCGTCCCCCCCCCCCCCCCCCTCCTGCTTAGACGGCCTGCAGACCAGACCAGGCCGCATAGCCCTCTCTCTCTACGTGAAACAGCAACCATGGTCTCAAACAAAAGAGCGCTGGGCTTATCTGTCGCTTCCACTGACCTCTTCCTCCCTGTTGCTCCCCTGTTGTGTTTTTATGTGTATCCCCCCCCCCCCTCTCTCTCTCCACCACTCATATCCGTATGCTTTCCTCCCTCAATTTCATTCCTCTCTCGCCCTCCCTTGTCCTCTCACCTCACACTCCTCCTCCCCCTCTCTCTCTCTCTGCCCCCCCCCCCCCCCTCCGCCACTTTTTTTTCTGTTTTTTTTTAATCTCTCTCTCCTGGCTGCCACCTCATCCTCTTATGCCCGACCCACCCACCACCCCCCCTGCACCCTCTCCCTCATTTTGGGTTCCTCCGACAGTGGTAATGAGATGTTTCATTATTTGCATTTCACAGCTTTTAATAGAGAGAGAATTTAGGCTAAGCCCCGGGTCGTCAGTCAGGGAGTTACTGAGTTACCACGGGAGACATGGCAGGCTTATAGGGGCCGAGAGAGAGAGATAGCACAGAAACCACACACATGTGCACGACCACACACACACACACACACACACACACACACACACACACACACACACACACACACACACCCCGTCAGGGAACAAGAGGGAGAGAAAAGGGAGACAGGCAGAGTGACACGAAAAGAGTCTCAGACGGAGACATACAGACAGCCAGGTGATTTTGTCTTCACACGTCACCAACGGTGTGTTTTTCTTGTCAGCCCACTTTGGATGCTCGTCGTCATCATGTCCGGTACGTTATGCAGGGGACATCGCTGCTAGGGACTAGGGACTAGGGACTAGGGACTAGGTAGGGCTGGGATCCGAACCAGAGGAACCAGATCAGGGGACATCGCTGCTAGGGACTAGGGACTAGGGACTAGGGACTAGGGCTGGGATCCGAACCAGAGGAACCGGATCAGGGGACATCGCTGCTAGGGACTAGGGCTGGGATCAGGGGACATCGCTGCTAGGGACTATAGGTCTGGGATCAAGGGACATCGCTGCTAGGGACTAGGGCTGGGATCAGGGGACATCGCTGCTAGGGACTATAGGTCTGGGATCAAGGGACATCGCTGCTAGGGACTTAGGGCTGGGATCAGGGGACATCGCTG
>NC_139705.1:45204491-45209491 GCF_964188405.1 Protomyctophum parallelum | reverse complement strand
CTACTGTTCTCTTTGGTACCACTGTTCTCTTTGGTACCACTGTTCTCTTTGGTACCACTGTTCTCTTTGGTACCACTGTTCTCTTTGGTACCACTGTTCTCTTTGGTACCACTGTTCTCTTTGGTACCACTGTTCTCTTTGGTACCACTGTTCTCTTTGGTACCACTGTTCTCTTTGGTACCACTGTTCTCTTTGGTACCACTGTTCTCTTTGGTACCACTGTTCTCTTTGGTACCACTGTTCTCTTTGGTACCACTGTTCTCTTTGGTACCACTGTTCTCTTTGGTACCACTGTTCTCTTTGGTACCACTGTTCTCTTTGGTACCACTGTTCTCTTTGGTACCACTGTTCTCTTTGGTACCACTGTTCTCTTTGGTACCACTGTTCTCTTTGGTACCACTGTTCTCTTTGGTACCACTGTTCTCTTTGGTACCACTGTTCTCTTTGGTACCACTGTTCTCTTTGGTACCACTGTTCTCTTTGGTACCACTGTTCTCTTTGGTACCACTGTTCTCTTTGGTACCACTGTTCTCTTTGGTACCACTGTTCTCTTTGGTACCACTGTTCTCTTTGGTACCACTGTTCTCTTTGGTACCACTGTTCTCTTTGGTACCACTGTTCTCTTTGGTACCACTGTTCTCTTTGGTACCACTGTTCTCTTTGGTACCACTGTTCTCTTTGGTACCACTGTTCTCTTTGGTACCACTGTTCTCTTTGGTACCACTGTTCTCTTTGGTACCACTGTTCTCTTTGGTACCACTGTTCTCTTTGGTACCACTGTTCTCTTTGGTACCACTGTTCTCTTTGGTACCACTGTTCTCTTTGGTACCACTGTTCTCTTTGGTACCACTGTTCTCTTTGGTACCACTGTTCTCTTTGGTACCACTGTTCTCTTTGGTACCACTGTTCTCTTTGGTACCACTGTTCTCTTTGGTACCACTGTTCTCTTTGGTACCACTGTTCTCTTTGGTACCACTGTTCTCTTTGGTACCACTGTTCTCTTTGGTACCACTGTTCTCTTTGGTACCACTGTTCTCTTTGGTACCACTGTTCTCTTTGGTACCACTGTTCTCTTTGGTACCACTGTTCTCTTTGGTACCACTGTTCTCTTTGGTACCACTGTTCTCTTTGGTACCACTGTTCTCTTTGGTACCACTGTTCTCTTTGGTACCACTGTTCTCTTTGGTACTACTGTTCTCTTTGGTACCACTGTTCTCTTTGGTACCACTGTTCTCTTTGGTACCACTGTTCTCTTTGGTACCACTGTTCTCTTTGGTACCACTGTTCTCTTTGGTACCACTGTTCTCTTTGGTACCACTGTTCTCTTTGATACCACTGTTCTCTTTGGTACTACTGTTCTCTTTGATACCACTGTTCTCTTTGGTACCACTGTTCTCTTTGGTACCACTGTTCTCTTTGGTACCACTGTTCTCTTTGGTACCACTGTTCTCTTTGGTACTACTGTTCTCTTTGGTACCACTGTTCTCTTTGGTACCACTGTTCTCTTTGATACCACTGTTCTCTTTGGTACTACTGTTCTCTTTGGTACCACTGTTCTCTTTGGTACCACTGTTCTCTTTGGTACCACTGTTCTCTTTGGTACTACTGTTCTCTTTGGTACCACTGTTCTCTTTGGTACTACTGTTCTCTTTGGTACTACTGTTCTCTTTGGTACTACTGTTCTCTTTGGTACCACTGTTCTCTTTGGTACTACTGTTCTCTTTGGTACCACTGTTCTCTTTGGTACCACTGTTCTCTTTGGTACTACTGTTCTCTTTGGTACCACTGTTCTCTTTGGTACTACTGTTCTCTTTGGTACCACTGTTCTCTTTGGTACCACTGTTCTCTTTGGTACCACTGTTCTCTTTGGTACCACTGTTCTCTTTGGTACCACTGTTCTCTTTGGTACCACTGTTCTCTTTGGTACCACTGCTCTCTTTGGTACCACTGTTCTCTTTGGTACCACTGTTCTCTTTGGTACCACTGTTCTCTTTGGTACCACTGTTCTCTTTGGTACCACTGTTCTCTTTGGTACCACTGTTCTCTTTGGTACCACTGTTCTCTTTGGTACCACTGTTCTCTTTGGTACCACTGTTCTCTTTGGTACCACTGCTCTCTTTGGTACTACTGTTCTCTTTGGTACCACTGCTCTCTTTGGTACTACTGTTCTCTTTGGTACTACTGTTCTCTTTGGTACCACTGTTCTCTTTGGTACTACTGTTCTCTTTGGTACCACTGTTCTCTTTGGTACCACTGTTCTCTTTGGTACTACTGTTCTCTTTGGTACCACTGTTCTCTTTGGTACTACTGTTCTCTTTGGTACCACTGTTCTCTTTGGTACCACTGTTCTCTTTGGTACCACTGTTCTCTTTGGTACCACTGTTCTCTTTGGTACCACTGTTCTCTTTGGTACCACTGTTCTCTTTGGTACCACTGCTCTCTTTGGTACTACTGTTCTCTTTGGTACTACTGTTCTCTTTGGTACTACTGTTCTCTTTGGTACCACTGTTCTCTTTGGTACTACTGTTCTCTTTGGTACTACTGTTCTCTTTGGTACCACTGTTCTCTTTGGTACTACTGTTCTCTTTGGTACCACTGTTCTCTTTGGTACCACTGTTCTCTTTGGTACTACTGTTCTCTTTGGTACCACTGTTCTCTTTGGTACCACTGCTCTCTTTGGTACCACTGTTCTCTTTGGTACCACTGCTCTCTTTGGTACCACTGTTCTCTTTGGTACCACTGCTCTCTTTGGTACCACTGTTCTCTTTGGTACCACTGTTCTCTTTGGTACCACTGCTCTCTTTGGTACTACTGTTCTCTTTGGTACCACTGCTCTCTTTGGTACCACTGTTCTCTTTGGTACCACTGTTCTCTTTGGTACCACTGTTCTCTTTGGTACCACTGTTCTCTTTGGTACCACTGTTCTCTTTGGTACTACTGTTCTCTTTGGTACCACTGCTCTCTTTGGTACCACTGTTCTCTTTGGTACCACTGTTCTCTTTGGTACCACTGTTCTCTTTGGTACCACTGTTCTCTTTGGTACCACTGCTCTCTTTGGTACTACTGTTCTCTTTGGTACCACTGCTCTCTTTGGTACCACTGTTCTCTTTGGTACCACTGTTCTCTTTGGTACCACTGTTCTCTTTGGTACCACTGTTCTCTTTGGTACCACTGTTCTCTTTGGTACCACTGTTCTCTTTGGTACCACTGTTCTCTTTGGTACCACTGTTCTCTTTGGTACTACTGTTCTCTTTGGTACTACTGTTCTCTTTGGTACCACTGTTCTCTTTGGTACCACTGTTCTCTTTGGTACTACTGTTCTCTTTGGTACCACTGTTCTCTTTGGTACCACTGTTCTCTTTGGTACCACTGTTCTCTTTGGTACCACTGTTCTCTTTGGTACCACTGTTCTCTTTGGTACTACTGTTCTCTTTGGTACTACTGTTCTCTTTGGACCATTTCAACTTCAACTACTTTCTTTTCTTAAAAAACAAATAAAAAAAACATTGATTGAACACATTGTTAGTTAGAATTGTAAACAGCACGTGGTACAGTCAGACATTAAGGCTGAAAGGAAACAAGTCCTGGGGACTTGTTTCTATTGTGGTCCTACACCTATAATCTCTTCACCGAAAATAGCCGATCTACATGCTCACAGTGTGTTGTGTTGCGACACATTGTGAGATTGTAGATCTGATATTTTGCCCCTCCCCCTGAATAGGGCCCCCCCCCCCCCCACACACGACTCACGTACAGGATGTGGTTTGATTTTGAAGTCATTTCATTTTGATATGGCTGTCCAAGCAGAGGTATAATCACCATAGATAATGACCTGAGTCGTTTCTTATAATATATATAATATGTATAATTACACTATGTTGAGCAGAGACTAGAGTAGGACCATGCATAATGAGCCGGAGGGGGGAAGGAGCGACCATATATGGTCGCTGTCGGACAGAAACCGTGTATCTATACGCATTTCACACCGTACGGAAGTATGGAAATGTATGGAATTGGATTTTAGTCATTTCCAGGCCTCATGGATAAGTGTGGAAATAAGAAAAAAAGATAATTATATAAAATAAAATAAAACGTTTCCAGACTATAATTGACATATAATAACTCGACCAGATCCACACATCTACCACCATATTCGTAAAAAATGCGTCGTCAATATCTCTGAATTGCAAAGAGCAAATCACAAATAGACTTCCCTCTCCAGAGCAAGTTGGTAACTTCATTCTGGGTGATCCCGAGGCGTTCCCGGACCATTATGGACATATGATCCCTCCATCTGATCCTGGGTCTGCCCCGAGGGGTCTCTCCTTCCAGTGGGAGGCGCAGCGAGGACCTCCCTAGGGAGACGCTCGAGAGGCAGAAGGTCTAATGTACAGTGATAAGTTACATTTAGCATTGTCCCCCATATAGCTTACAATGGTTGCTGTTTTTGGAAACACACCGTAGTACGACAAAGTGTAACATATAGGGCTTAAGCTTAGAGTCTATTAATAGAGACGGCAGCGGATTCCTCCTCCCATCCACTTGCATTAAGTTGCTCAAAAGCGCATGAGGCGATTTCACTCCTCCTTCCGGGTAGGAACAGAGTGCATTCTGGGAAAGATTGCCCCAATAACATGAACGTGCTGGTCGTTGACTATCATTGCGCCGTTTGCACGCGTTCATGTATGAAACATTCATTCACGTGTCATGGGCCCAATAACATGAACGTGCGCAATGATAGTCAACGGGCTCGAGCTGCAATGACAAATTCGGCCACTATGTCCATTTCGCCTCAGGGTTTCCTCCGGGTGCCGTCTCTATTCATATATACTCTATGGGCTTAAGTGGTTAAAAAAAAAAAAAGTTCTACTACTTTTGTCTTTGATCTTCAAAGTCCTCCCGGGTTCTTCTTCTGACTCCTAATGGTCTCTTCGGGGTCAAGGAGGGGTGGTGGAGCTGGGAGGGGCGTCAGCGCTGAAGAGGAAAGAGGAGGATGGGGG
>NC_139705.1:45179979-45204291 GCF_964188405.1 Protomyctophum parallelum | reverse complement strand
GGGGGGGGGGGGGGTAATTTCAGGATAGAAGTGCAGCAGCACCGCACCTGAAAAGTGTGTCTGATTTTGCATGCAGAGGAAGAGAGGCATTTAGTACATGTTTCGGAGGGCCCTGTCTAAGGCAGGCGAGGAGGAGGAGGCGAGTTCTGTTGACAAAGAGCTACTTTGCAGTGCGATGGCAGAGCGGTAAACAAGCTGGGCGGGGTGGTGTGTTATGGGGTTCTTCTCACGGCGGGAGAGAGACGGGCTCCCTCCTGGCTGATTGAGACCGGACGGCGGCCGCGTGCGGAAATTAAAACCGGGCCAATTAGAAAGAGAAAGAGTAACACTTCACAGAGGTCACGCCAAACCCACCCCAATAAAGTTCATCCTCTCCCCTCCTCCTCCTCCTCCTCCGTCCGTCTCTCTCTGGGTCTGCTGAAGCAGTAAATCTTATTAATCCTGTCCTGTCCGCCCCCCCCCCCCCCCCCCCCCCCCCCCCCCCCCCCCCCCTCTCTCTCTCTCTCTCTCATTCTCTCTCTCTCTCTGTCCCTGGTGCTCATTGTTTTCATTAAATTTGAAGCATCATTTAACTTGTATGTCGATGCAACCCCTGCAATAATGCAGCTACTCGCGTGCAGGCACGCATGTGCACACGCAGCCGCTCACACACACACACACACACACACACACACACACACACTCACACTCACACTCACACACACACACACACACACACACACACACACACACACACACACTCACACACAGCCTATAATAGAGGGTATGCGCATGCATAAAGTGAATGGTAGATCGAGTGGCAAATTGTTTAAAGTAATCAAACTTTTCTGTTTGGATGTACGGGGCTGTCAAGGCCAGAAAGTAGTTTTTTGCCACTCAGTAGGCATTCCGCATAACCTCCGGGTATGATGATGTCACGCAGCATTTTACTAGAGAAACGCGTATTGATTGGTGAAAAGCACGTTATTTGGCTAAATGATGTCATCATGTAATTCATGTGTTGCAGCAACCCAGCAGTAAATAGCCTGGGCCAATTAGAACAGAGCTCTGTGATAACTGCATGGCGGTGTTGTTGTGCTGTCCGGCACAATACCGTATTGATTATAATGCAATAATGCCATATTGATCTGACCCTGGATTTCACCCCACGTGATTGGCCAGATAAAGAAATAAGGGCCGAGAAAGGGGCAATGAGGTGTTGCATTTTAGAATCCTTGAGTTTTCATTGAACTCAGACAGAGAGTGTGTGTGTGTGTGTGTGTGTGTGTGTGTGTGTGTGTGTGTGTGTGTGCACACATTGTACACTCTCATCTTGAATAGACACACACACATGCCTTTGTGTTTTAACCCGGCGCAGAGAAGACTTTTCTGCCAGAGGTGAGAGGTGACCGTTCTCAATACCGTGCCATCAGCGCGCCACAGAAAGGGAAAGGAATATCTCAAGGTTAGACGACCAATAGATTTCTCCTACCGTGCAGCTTGTGAGGAGGATGGAGGATGAGAAAAGAGAAGGTTGCATCAAAACTGGCCTTTTGAGGCACTGAGGGACACTGCTTTTCTACAGTGACGTCCATGGTTTTTTACCCCCCTCCTCCCCCGGTTCCCCCCCCCCCCCCCTGCACATTCTTTTCTCTCTACTCTGTCCGTGGCTTTAAGAAAAGCCAAGTAAAGTGAACGGCTTTGAGCCACAGTGTACTGTTGGCCCAGGGCCGTTTTAGTGAACGGCTTTGAGCCACAGTGTACTGTTGGCCCAGGGCCGTTTTTGTGAACGGCTTTGAGCCACAGTGTACTGTTGGCCCAGGGCCGTTTTTTTTTCCTTCTTCTTTTTTGTTAAATAATTTGCTTCACTTTCTTTGCTTTTTGTGTGGAGAGAGCGGAGGACGGGGAGTTCAGAGACACACGTGTCTCCGTCGGTGCGTTAGCTGTTTCACAGGAGGTGCGTTTGTCGTGAGAAGCGGACGACGGGTGGATTTATCTGATCCTACAAGCCCGTCAGGTTGAGCAGAACTGGGCTAAACATGACCTGAAGTGTGCCGGCCCCCGAGCAAGCGCGCCACGTCACCTCGGCGGACCGGAGCTGTCATCTCCCGGGACAGCCAACGAGGGCTGACAGCCGTGGCATTCCCAAAACAAATCACTGGCTGCGTGCGCTCACTAACACTCCGTGCTCCCTGCCATTCGGGGGGCCCCGCACGCACCGCACGCACGTGTGCACAGGCAGCATGAGGCACACTGGCTGGCTGTTCCGGCTAATGCACTGTGTGTGTGTGTGTGTGTGTGTGTGTGTGTGTGTGTGTGTGTGTGTGTGTGTGTGTGTGTGTGTGTGTGTGTGTGCGTGTGTGCGTGTGCGTGTGTGTGTATGTGTGTGTTAGCACTCACACATTCATGACTACTGAATTTTAATAGTTGTCGACAACTAGCACAAAGCAGTTGACTAGTTGTGGAAATTGATATATCATATTTCGTTTTACATCCACAATGCAATACCTGTACGTTTTACATCCGAAAACTAAAATCACTTTCACCTACATTCACACCTTTTATATGTCTCCAGCTGACACATGTGGAGACACATGCTGGAACTTTTTACTTTGAAATGTTTTGTAGTTTCTGAGTTATTTAACTTAAACGCCCAATGCATTCTCTATGGCAATAACACAAACTTTGGCACCACGTATAAAAAACAAAAAAAACAAAAACACAGCACGCAGGGTAATACCAAAAGACGTCCACAGACGTCTTGGGCACAAAATGTATTAAGAGAACCATTGTTTCACGGCCCACAGCTACCTATCTGCTATAGATATACTGTGTTTGTGCATCAGCATCAGAGATGGCCACATTCCCATCCTCTCAACTCTCCCCAGCCTTCTGCACCATCCATCAACTCTCCCCTGATGTTCACAGTGGAAACAGCACCATAAGCTGTACAGAGTGTGAATGTTATTTATTTATTGGTAAAGTTCAGCGTACAAAGCATATCCGTTGATCAACGGTCAGACCCTACAGTACAGTACAACATCCCCAGTTCAGATGAGACAGACTGGAGACGTGAATAACACACGCACGCACGCACGGATATATATTGTTGCTGTGGCTTGTTTTGTTTAGTTTTTTTTGTTTTGGACATTTATGAGGTTTCCATCCGACAAGAGACCACATACTGTACTCATGCCAATACATCTTGTAGTCAAAGTAGTGAAACTAGTATTTCTACAAGCTGGAAAACTGGTCGCATGGCTGCAGGTTACACACTGGAACAGCTTACACACTGTGATGTGTGTACAGTAAGTGTTGCAATAATCCCTGCAATATAAATCACACTGTACGGATGCTGTCTAGATCACGGGTTCTCAACCCGTGGGTCGTGCCAAATTATTTTGGGGGGTCCGGCCCCCCCACCCAATCTCTGAACTGAATGGCTGGAAAATGGAAATTAAGAGTTTACATAGTACACACATAGTGCATGCATTAACTTATTTAATGATTATATCTGGTTTCAGTATTTATTATATTATTAACCTTATTATTAAGGTTATTGTTTTTTTGTATTGGGGGTGGTGAGGGGGGCGAGGCGAGGCGGGGGTCCCCAGCCAAAAACGTTGAGAACTTCCGGGCTAGAGTCTGGTCTAGCAGGTTGGTCTTCGTTCTCCATCAACGGAGGTGTCTGGACCAACTTGTTCAGTCCGGATCAGGAGTTCTCTGTTTTGTGTCAAGGACCCCCAAATTGAAATATGTACTAGAGCGGTGCCCGTTGGAGCCTCTACAGACACTTGGAACGATGCAAGTTGGAAATGAATGCCCCACCCAGATAATATGTCTGTGTCCCTTTTATGCCCATATATGGAGTCTACGCAGACGTCAGCATGATGTCAGAACAGGCCAGCTCCATATATGGACACTGGGCATGGGGGGCGGGGGCCATGTCCAGAGGCCGGGCAGAGGCCTTTTTGGTGCGCTTCTGGACAACCGTGGGTCCGACGGACTCGACAGCAGGCACTGCACCCCCTGTGGTGGGCTGGAAGTTAACGTGTGTTCTTGAGTTACGTGGATTACAGACCTACAGACGTACAGAAACTACTTTTGATGGGGACCTCAACCCACTTTGAGTACCAATGGTAGATAGATAGATAGATAGATAGGTAGGTGGGTAGGTAGGTAGGTGGATAGATAGATAAAAAATGAGTTGTGTATTAGCGAGGGAAAACATATTATAGAGTCTCAGTTTATCGATCATTAAATTGGTAGAGTGGTTTCTGTGAGTTCCTCTCTCTGCTGTGCTGAATGCTGTTTTATGTTTAATCGCATCCTGTTTTACTGAGTCTACAGATGGATGCACAGTCCCACACACACGCACACACACCTCGTCCATGTTGTGTTTTGTGTGTACAGTACAGACGCATACATTTTTGACTGACTGTAGCAGAGCTGTTAATAGACACCTGAAACCGTACAGCACTTGACATGTGCGATGACATCACTTTATTTATCACCATCATTATTGCAATATACTGTACAACACACACACACACACACACACACACACACACACACACACACACACACACACACACACACACACACACACACACACACACACACACACACACACACACACACACACACACACCCCACACACACACACACACCCTGGCAGTAATCCAGTAAAAGGCATAGTTCAAATACATTCTCAGTTTAGTTTTCCCCTCTTAACAACAACAACATTCCAAGCCGTGTGTTTGTGTTTTCCTTACAGTCAGTGCCCACTCAGTGACCTTACAGTAGAATTACCTGAACAATCTTTCAAAAACAATCCTGTCCACGTCTTGCCCACTTGCCCAGTAACCGCTTTTTTAAATTGCTTTTGATGATTTGTGCATTGAAGGCTTCGGGCAATTGCCTTCAAGACGGAACAATGGCATGTCACAAAACCATCCCTCCATTTTGTACACTCGATCTCTCTCTCTGTCTCTCTCTCTCCCACCCAGTTCTCTCTCCTCCTTCCCTTCAATATTATACCTTATATATCCTTGTTTCTCCATAATATATCTCTTTAAATATATTATTGCCCTAATTTGTTATACAAGAGTATCGTGCAAAAGTAGCAATAATTCTCGATCTACATACAAATTCACAATGCAGGATTTATTTATTAATTCAATATTGAACCAATGAAAAGTATTTTTTCCACCCTAAAACATGATCATCAGGTATTATTATAAGGAGGAAGAACTTTTTCCAAATAGTGTACAGTATTTGTTAAAATCATGCTTTTATGTGGACACGCAGTTCATTAAGTATGCCTGATTTGCCTGGTGGGTGGTGATGGGTGGTGATCCACCTGAACTGAAGCCGCACCAAAGCAAAGCAAAGTTACCATGTTTACCCAGGGTAACTGGACTAAGAAGAACTCAAGAACTTGAACATTTAGGGGTTCAATGCCTTGCTCAAGGGCTCTTCATCGGTGGTAATTTTAACGTGCCGGTCCGGGGATACGAACTAGCGACCTTCCGATATCAAGACTGCTCCCCAAACCATTCGGCCACCGCTGCCCCACAGCTGTAGTTGTATGATAAAGGGGGAGGGGTTAGGGGAGGGGCTGATAGTGTGATGTCACTACATTACTGTTTATTTCATTGGCCCGTTTGACTGTCAAGGTTTCAGCCTCCAGGAAGAAACCCTAAATACAAAGTTAATACACCATTGAACATAAAAACGACTCCAGGGTGTCTAATGAAGTACTGTCACCTCATCATAGACACATGAAAAACTGGAAAAATACAAAAATTGTGGCACTCCATCTTTAACAAGAGACTGGGAGGTGTAGTTCCAGACTGCTATATAATCTATAGCATTCAGAGATTGTGGAATAGTTGTCTAGCTGGTGGCCTGCATGATGCGAGCCTATAGGGTAATCTAGAGTTAGTCCTGCATGATGCGAGCCTATAGGGTAATCTAGAGTCAGTCCTGCATGATGCGAGCCTATAGGGTAATCTAGAGTTAGTCCTGCATGATGCGAGCCTATAGGGTAATCTAGAGTTAGTCCTGCATGATGCGAGCCTATAGGGTAATCTAGAGTCAGTCCATTGACCAGCCGTTGTTGTCTCTCCAGCAGACCGTTTGGAGGAGAGGCCACAGCGTCAGCTACCCAGATGAACAACAGGAAAGAGGACATGGAGATCTCCTCTCACTACCGCCAGCTCCTCCGGGAGCTGAACGAGCAGCGGCAGCACGGCATCCTGTGTGACGCCTGCGTCATCGTCGACGGCAAGATCTTCAAGGCCCACAAGAACGTCCTGCTGGGATCCTCGCGCTACTTCAAGACTCTCTACTGCCAGGTACGTACAGACCCGCCGCTCTGCCAGGTACCTACAGGTACCTACAGACCCGCCCGCTCTGCCAGGAGCTGAACACCTGAGAAAATAGGCTTTTGTAAATTTAGTTTAACAATAATGTAACTCTTGAGGGTTTAACCCAGTTAGACCTGGGAACGATTCTATAAATGTCTTCGAAGACAGTTTTCTGAAAAACCCATGTTTCTCTGTCAGTCGTTCTAGAACATTTTTCATGTCATTTGTCATTCAGAAAAGAGAAAGAATTTCTTTACACAGAGCTGTCAGAGCATGGAATAAACTTCCGGATGAAGTGGTCCAGGCTCCTTCAGTCAATACTTTTAAGAATAGACTTGACAAATTTTGGTCAACAAAAGGTTTTTTGTATAACTATAGGGCTGGCTTGTAAGGTCATAGACTGGTAAATACAGGACTTGAAAGTGTATTATGTATAAGATATGAGAAAAAAACCAAACATGAACTTGGTTTGTAAATAAATAAAAAATAAAAAAAATAATACGAATGTATTTATGTATGTATGTACTTGTGAATTTTGTATGTATTTATGTCTGTTGTGAGTCTGGCGTAGAGGATTTCATCCTGTGCTGGAAATCTTTTCAATAAATTTCATGTAATTGGCCGCCGACCCCCATCTGAAAATATGTTGTTCCAAGGACCTCCCAGAAGCAAAGATTTGAGTTGAAAACGTTCACTCTGAAAGAATATATATTCAAACATTTGGGCCACATTTTCACGATAAAAAAAAAAAAAGCAGACCTACAAGCTCGGAGCTTGTAGATCTGCTATTTTTCAATAGCTAAAGTATCACATAATGCTATAAACACCAAAAGGGGTTCCCGCCCAGAATGGGTTAAATGTTTGGTTACCAGCTCTCCATCATTTAGCTGGAGACCCACCTGGAACGCGTGACATCATCAGCATACCCGGAAGTTATGCAGGAACGCCTACTGAGTGGCAAAAAAATACTTTCTGGCCTTGACAGCCCATATATCCAAACAGAAAAGTCCTATCTGATTGCATTAAACAATGTTAAACTCACTTTGCCACTCAATTTGTCACTGGATTTGCCACTCACTTCATGCATGCTCATACCCTCTATACTATACTTATCGGTTCCTTTTTCCCCTCTACAACAAATCCCTTCGCCAAAAATACAAGCTCTACAAGTCTGACCCATACCTCAGGGCCAGGGCTCCACATTAAACTTTTAGTTGGTTGTTGCACTCATGTGCCTAACCTTTTCACCAGCATACAATGTAGGCTCACCCACACATACACACACTTGACACTTGACAGATCTGCTAAATGTAAGGTGCACTGGTGCACCTTACTGAAAAATACATTTGTTGCGCTGGATTTACAGATTTTTGGGTGCACTGCATGTGCGGCTAAAATGGGAGTATTGTGCCTCTTTGCATAGTGAGCTATTAGAGCTATTTTATTTTAGCCTAATAAGGAAGGCAATGGGTCGAGTGTGGTTAAGTTTAGTTGCCAGATGATGTCTCTCGATAACTGATTTACAAGTGTACAAGGTCTTTTTTTGTGGTTATTCTTAGTCTTTGTTTTTTAGGACAGTGTGATTGATGTTGTGATCGTCGCACCACCGGTCAGCTATCAGTGTGTTTCCAGGCTGTTTTCTTTTGGAAAGCGGAGAGCAAAACACCACCCTACACATGCAGACACACGTGCACACACGCACACACACACACTCACACACACACACACACACACACACACACACACACACACACACACACACACACACACACACACACACACACACACACACACACACACACACCAGGGCTGTGCAGAGAGCATTGGGGGGGCAGGGGCTCAAACTCCAGAAAAGGGCACATGTCCTTATGTGGCAAAAAAATAAAAAAAATTTAATGAAACTTTTCTTTGCCCTTTCCCTCAATAAAAATAAGAATAAAAAATAAAACTTTATTTTTATTTTTATTTTTTTTAGAGAAGGGGCACTTTCTGCAAAAGGGCAGGTGCTCAAGCCCCCTAAACAAAAAGCAACGATCCCGGAAAATGTAAATGAAATCCCTGATTCATTCTGGTTCCTACCGTCCCCTGCAGGTGAAGAAAGGCTCGGAGCCACACACCCAGACCACGGTCACCCACCTGGACATCGTGACGGCGCCGGGCTTCAAGGCCATCCTGGACTTCATGTACTCGGCGCACCTGGCGCTGACCAGCAAGAACGTGATCGAGGTGATGTCGGCGGCCAGCTACCTGCAGATGACCGACATCGTGCAGGCGTGCCACGGCTTCATCAAGGCCGCGCTGGACATCAGCATCCGCTCCGAGATGGCCGACGAGCTGGCCGACTTCGAGATGGGCGCCGCGGCGGCGGGGGGCGCGCTGGGCGGGGTGGGCGTGAACATGTTGGGAGGAGGCGGGGCCGGAGGAGGAGGCGTGGCGGCGGTGATGGGGGGAGTGGGAGGAGGAGGAGGAGGAGGAGGAGGCATCGTGGGCATGGCGTCTGAAGCCCTGGCCTCCATCATGTCGGGCCGCAGCACGTCGCCGTGGCTGGGCCGCCGCACCAGCCCCGCCAACTCCTCCGGCGACTCGGCCATCGCCAGCTGCCACGAGGGCGGCGGCGGCTCCACCTACGGCTGCGGCAAGGAGGACCCGGAGCCCCGCCCCAAGAGCCACGAGAGCCAGGAGGACCCGGAGCCCGCCTGGCCGCACGACTACCGGCCCGTCACCGTCAAGGAGGAGCAGGTGTCGCCCGCCTCCTCCTCGCACCACCCCCGGGACACGGCGCCGCCCCGCGGAGCGGCCCAGGGCCAGGGGGAGACCCAGGGGGGGTCGGCCTGGCAGCCCTTGGGGTCCGGCGGCCGCAGGAAGAACAGGAAGAACAAGGACACGGTCCGGCACATTACCCAGCAGGCCGAGGGGAACGGCGGCAGCGACCACCACCGGGAGAAGGACGGCAGGGACAGCGGGCCCGGCTCTCCGTTGCCCTCCATGCTGACCGTGGGCGGGTGGAACTACAACGGGCAGGACATCCCAGGTAAGATCCTCTCTCTATGCCCTCTGTCTGCACATACGGTCTGCAGACCCGTTTACATGGGTCGGAAGTGTAGCAGTAGCGGGCTCAGAGCCGCTGCCTGATGACCCAAAGCCTAATATCTCCCCCGGGCCAAGGAAGAATTCTCCTCTAGGCTAAGATGTTGGCTTTCCTTCCACGCGGGAGACCTGGGTTCGATTTGGTCTTTTTTTCCCCCCTCGAAGCAGAGTTGCTAGAAAAGTGTTCCAGTTCAGATCATTAGGCCTTATACTGTACCTCCTTTACCACGATTGCAGGTGGATTGAATCAGATGATTGGAATGCAAGAAAGCGAGCAGGCTCTCGCTCTGCCGCGAGAGCCTGTAAATGTTTCTCTTATTGATTCAGTGAAATATGACTCCACGCAGTGTTTGCTAATGTAGTAGTTGCTAATGTATTTAATTGGGTAGTAGTGCTAATCAGGCCAAGTGTGTGGTGGGAGAAATGCGCATTAAGTGCAATAATTAGATGATGTGTTGATAGGTTAGGAATGTATTATTATTTTGTGTGTACTTCTGTACTTTTATCACGGAAAATAAAACAACAGCTCGTTTAAACTAATGAAGTGCCAATTTATGCCATTGTTTGAAACAGGTTTTTTTTGTTGGTGAAATATACAGCTAACTTCGGCTGCAATTAAGGTGTATGGTGGAGACTGCTGGCAGAGGAACTTCAGCCCTTTGTAAAGATTGTGCTGGTATAAAAGAAATGCCCCTCCAGTCCTGAGGGTCTTGTGCGTCAGATTAACAAGGCTCTGCAGCAACTTGTTAGGCCTCTAAGATGATTATCTCCCAGTCCTGGTGGTGGGAGGTGAAAGCAGATGGAGAATACACCAGTGTGCTCGCTGACAGTGGTTTCTGTAGAACAACACACCTACACACATAGCGCTATAGCGTATACACGCTGCACACAAAAACAAACGTGCGCACACATACAGTCACACACACACAGATAAGACACACGCACGCACGCACATATACACGTACGCTAACTTTTAGTAGAGAAAGATTCTCTTGCTCTTTACCCTTAACATAATTGTTAAATGTGTGTGTGTGTGTGTGTGTGTGTGTGTGTGTGTGTGTGTGTGTGTGTGTGTGTGTGTATACTATAGTACTTGTATTACTATACTTGTGAGGGCCAAATGTCCCCTCTAGTATAGGATACTAAAATGTGAGAATTAGACATTGGGATGCTGGTCCTCACAATAAGAGCAATGGTTGTTTTTATGATATTATGCCTGAAGAAGGTCCGAAAGGGACCGAAACGTTGCATTAAAAAGAAAAATACTCTTGTACTGAGCAGATACACAGTGTGCGGGTGTATTCTATTCCTTCCATTGATGTCCACTGGACTACACACCTGTATGTCCACTGGCCTACACACCTGTCCAGACGCCTGACTTCTAGGTGTTTTTTCCTACAGTTGTTTTTCATGATTTCAAAATACTTTTAGACCTATAGGCCTGCAACTTGGAAGAGATTCAAAGATTCGCCCCCCGTCCCAGTAAAACAAAAACAAAACAACTGTGTCAACCTATAAGCTCACAATGCACCGTGCTGTGACACCCTGCACGCCTGTATGTAGATCTGCTGTTTTCTGTGAGTGGAACCAATGTGTGTAACTCATTGCTTTAGAGTGAGGGTTCAGAATGGCATTCATAAAACTGCCCTCCCAAAACATTGATGTCCTCAGAACTATGTAGTAATTCAAACGTGTGCAGGTGTGTGTGTGTGTGTGTGTCTTCGTGTGTGTGTGTGTGTGTGTGTGTGTGTGTGTGTGCACGTGCGCATGTGCGCTGTTGGGGCCCAAGGCGTCGATAGGTAGATCATTAAAAGTGAGGGGAAGCTAATCCTGGTGCCGCATTAAGGGAGTTGGCGGTGAAATGGGCACACGCGTCGCGCAGCTAAAGAAAACAGGATAATTGAATTGACCTGGGTCACTGCACGGATTACCACCGCGTCCTCCTCGCCATCCCAAACTCCTCCCCCCACCCCCACCCCCCCACCCCCTCTCTCTGGGGTTTAGGAAGGGAGGGACCTCTCGAAAGGGTGAGAGGAGGCGAAGTGGAGGAGGAGGAGGAGGAAGAGGAGGGAGGGGTGGAGGACGACCGGAGGGGGGGCTCTGCGTAGGTTTTATAAATGAGAGCGGGAGAGAGAGAGAGAGAGAGAGAGAGAGAGGGAGAGAGAGAGAGAGAGAGAGGACGGACAGATCCGTACAGGCTTATAGGAGTTTGTCTACTTAACTCTAAAGTGTCCTAAGTCCTGGATTGTGTGACCTGCACACACACACACACACACACACACACACACACACACACACGCACACACATGCACACGCACGCACAAACACACCTGTTTCCGTAATACACAGCTCACTCTCTCTGTCTCTTTCTCTGAAATGCATTTATTATTTGTGCAAAATCTGTCAAAAGGATAAAACACAAAAGCTTGAAAGCTATCTTTTTTTTGGTAAAGTCATGATTGCCACGTGTTGGGGGGGTAGCCTACGTATGATGCAACACACACACACACACACACACACACACACGCACACACACACGCACACGCACACGCACACTCTAACACATTCCCTTTACTTCAGTGGTTCTCAAAGTGCGGTCCTTGAGGGGGTTCCAGGGGGTCCCCAGCAAATTTAGATTTTAACCCCTTCATCAATATTTTACAAGTTGGCTTTAATTTTTTTTAATTTAAGCGCTGCAAGCTTGTACATGTGCTATTTTGTTACATTTCCAAAAAATATATAGAAAGTGTTTGAATAATTGTGTGCAGATGGGGGGGGGGGGGGGGTCCTTGACACGAAGAAGTCCTGTTGTAGACATTGTTTGCCTCTCTGCGTTGCTAGGGTAACTTCCCTCCATCCCATAATACCAGGTGTATTTAGTGACACTGTGCAGTGTGCATGCTGATGCCGTGCACTCACACATGCAAACGAGGTCACAGGAGTGCAACAGGAGTTTTGCTAAGGAGGGAGACAGATGGTCTACGGACAGTTAAAAAAAAAAAAAAAAAGCAATGGTCGTGTTAAATACATAAAATCAAATATTCTAAACCGCTCATTTATAGGCAGTCTGGTACTAGTGTAGCTAGAGTTCCATGTAAAAATAGTGATTTTCTTCTTTCTTTCTTATTTTCTTCAAGGACCCCCAGTTTGATATGCATTAGAGCGACGGACCCCCTATGATTTGTACTGTATCTCTGAGACCCTAATATATCCTTTGATCTTTCTTTATTCATTATTCAGAACTCCATTAGCGTCTGCTGCTGCGGTCAAATAAAACATCATACATAAAACAACGTACAATATACATACAAACAACCTCTGGCACTCGTCAAGTTCATCTACTGTTCTCGAATTGTGAAGTGTATAGTCAACAATTTGACAATACAGAATTGTATGTGTATACAGAAGTGTGTGTGTGTGTGTGTGTGTGTGTGTGTGTGTGTGTGTGTGTGTGTGTGTGTGTGTGTGTGTGTGTGTGTGTGTGTGCACGTGCACGTGCGTGCTTGTGTGCGTGCGACCATGGACTAACCGTGTATTTGAACGTCTGCAGGACCATGGCAAAAGCGTGCTGCGATTCCAATGCCACACAATGTTTAATTTAATGATAAACATTTTGGCATACCTTCTGATGCCGAGTCTGCCCCTTTATTCCCTTCTAACAAAAGGGCTTTAGGAATAATCCCTGGTGAACGTGGAGGAGTTGTGCCTCACCCCTGTTAATAACCACTTAAACCCTAATATGTACTCCAGCTGACCGGGCTCACCCAGGGCTCTGTACTAAGGTCTGCTCCTATTCTCCAAATCTCTCAAATCTCCTGGTCTAGCCCGTTTTGCCCCAGAATAAGGAATGCTTTAGGGTTTCATGTGGTTAAAGTAACAAGGAAGGAGACAAGGAGGAAGTGTTTTCTCAGCGTCGCCTAAAAGGTTAGAGGAAGTGTAGTGTTGCTGTCGGCGTGTTTTTTACCAGTAAGGCTCACCTGGCTGGCGTTGTCCAAACACTGCTATTTAAACGCTTGCTCTTTAAATGTGGGACACGGGGCCTGGCTTCACCGTCGGCCATTCATGGAAGGAAGGAGAGAGAGAAGGGGGATGATGCCATGGGGTCCCAAACTCTTTAGCCTGAGACCCAAAAGAGAAATGAAGACATTCGCCTGCGCCGGGACCCAGAATGTGTGAAAACAGCAGATTTACAAGCTCACAGTGCGTCGCTTCGTGCCACGTTGTGAGCCTAGACGCTCAGCTATTTTCACTGCTGCTTAAATGCGTCATCATTTATTCATGGTAATGACTTGATTTATTTTATCTTAGAAATACTTTAGTTTAGGAAATACTTAACCTATTTTGGGGCGAGAATCCCTTTTGGTGTTAGCATTATGTTGACATAGAAACATAGCTTTTTCAGAAAACTGTCAGGATGTAGAAGACATTTTTAGAATCTGATCTCAGGTCAAAATGGATTTTTTTTTATTGTTTGGGAAAAATTGTTTTAAAAAGAAAAGAAACGCTCTTGCACCTGATTTCTACTTTCAGTAGTTGAGGATGGTCTGCCTGATTTCTACTTAGTTGAGGATGGTCTGTCTGATTTCTACTTAGTTGAGGATGGTCTGTCTGATTTCTACTTAGTTGAGGATGGTCTGCCTGATTTCTACTTAGTTGAGGATGGTCTGTCTGATTTCTACTTAGTTGAGGATGGTCTGTCTGATTTCTACTTAGGTGAGGATGGTCTGTCTGATTTATACTTAGTTGTCGCAAACCTAAAACGGACGGTTCCGTGTGGTATGGGGTTCCCTCCCGGTCAGCTAACACGGAGCCTGCAGTTTGGAGTCGGGGGGGGGGGGGGGGGGGGGGTTGTTAAAGGGTTGTGTTTTATCCCCTGGCCTGACACTCAGTGTGGGTTTCACCATTGTGTATTCAGCTCAGTTTGCAGGAGGTGGGGTCGGTGCGTGCGTGCGTGTGTGTGTGTGTGTGTGTGTGTGTGTGTGTGCGAGAGAGACTACAGTGTGTGTGTGTGTTTAGGGAAGGGATTGTTGGGGATTGTTGAACAGGTTAGGTGAGATCATTATTTTCTAGGGGAATGCTCGCTCCGGTGTTAGCTTTGTGGGGGTGGGCTTGACGTGGTGATGGCGTGTGCGTGTGTGTGTGTGTGTGTGTGTGTGTGTGTGTGTGTGTGTGTGTGTGTGTGTGTGTGTGTGTGTGTGTGTGTGTGTGTGTGTGTGACAGAGAGAGAGAGGTGGTGGGGATGGTGGGGGTAGTATAGTGTCATCCATTCCTGTGCTTGGGTTTCCATGACTGGTAGGAATAAAGGAGAGAGAAGCGCACCCCAGTCTGAGATTAGCTTAATTGCTTCATTCCTTATTGATGAAAAGTGCACTATACTTCTCTTGCCTTCTATTCTCTCTCTCTCTCTGATCTCAGATCACACGACAAAAAAGAAATTCTGAGTGTAAATGTAACTCTTCCAACTTCCAAATGGAACAAAATGGACCCTTATTACAGCTCTTATTTGGTGCCAACATGGAACAGAACGGCCACGGCAGCAGAAAATGGAAATCCTTTTAGTCCTTATTAGTCTGTAGTCTTTGCAGTAGGTTATCTCGCCATAGTTACAGTGAGTTGTTGTTTACTGTTTCCAAGTTATGCAGAAAATATGGTTTGTGGTTAACAGCATACAGTAAATCGAAGAGAGTCATCATAATTTTGTAATACATTTTGTGTCATAAATTACATCTCAACCGCAATTATTGAAGCTGCTGTGCTCATGTGAATTTAGATTAATTTCCTGTGTGCTTAAAAATATGCATAATACAATTGTTTTAATACATTTTCAAAGAAAGTAGTAAAATAATACAATAAAAGCATACGGTTCATGGATTTGAGATGTGTTTAATTAAAGTCATATCAACCACCTAAAATCCTATACGTTGTTGAAAATAGCCAAACTATAAGCTAACAACGGGATGCGTTCTGAGGCCATGTTCACCTACTTTGAGTGACTAGACGTTTTTAAACTCCTCTGATATTCACTATCCTCACGGCCCATTAGGCTGAGAATCACTCAAACGCAATAAACTGATTAATCGATCGATCATTGCCTTACTGAGAAACTTAATGTATAAATGTGTGTGTCGGCTCAATGAGTCTCAAAACTGCATAATTATGCTGCTGTGTAACCCCAGCTTCAGTAGCACTATAGGCAGGGCTGCACATAAGTGGTGCGCAGGTGCGCATGCGCGGTAAAAATTAAAAATGCGCTGTCAATCAAGCGCCGGGAAGCGCTTCTGCGTACCAACAGCTGGGGCCGCCCAGAATGATTATTATGGCCAGAATACTAGAAAATGTTGTGGCGAGAGCATTTCCCACCGACTGCCACTCAAAGTGGCTACTGGCCCAATCACAGCGCGTCCTTACTCAAAAGGGGGAGGATCCATGCTGCTTTCTGCTAGGAGCCAGGGAGGAGGCGGAGGGCGGTTGACAGGAAAACCTTACACAAATAGTTTCGTCTTCTCTTCTCCGTTTCAGATAGCAAACTACTGTAGTCCCCGGTGTAAAAGGTCATGCTTTGGATGCTTTGCACTCTTCCCATTTGCCGCTGTGCTTGTGTTTGTTTTCCGGCTGTTGGAGCAGCATGGTTGCTCGTGTGCGATGCCGTCTCAAAACCCGAATCCGAGGCAGAAACCATATTAGCGTCTCTCACAGCCTAGGCACCGGCCACCGACTTTTTACGGGTACTAAGGTTTTAGTTCCGACATAGTGGAGTGGGAAGAGTTTAAAGCATTGCGGACTGGCACTGCTGCTGCCCAACATGAACACCGTGTCTCGACATACTGTGCCTTATTATCGTAAAGTCGGGTAGTGTACACTGTTTATTTTTGCACCGAGGAGCCATGTGTTTCTGACTGTCTGACTACGTACGTCGCCTCATCTAAAAACAAAAGGGAACTAGGGAAGCCTGATGTATGCTTCGCCGTACGATGTGTCGCATGTTAAAAAAATAGCTGATCTGCAAGCTCACAACGTGTCGCAACACGTTGTGAGCTAGTAGATTGGTTATTTAAATACAAAATAATAAAAAATCTAAATATTGCTTTGATGCTCATATCATATTATCCTTAGGAAGTATTAAGTTGTTAACTTGTTTTTATTATAATATGCATTCCATAGGGCTGGACCACACATGGACCTAGATTTTAGCAAATTTATATATTTTTAATAATGGGATGAATCTACAACAAGAGCCATTCTAGGGCTAAATCTAGAGTTGCAATACCCTCCATTGACTCCCCACTCATCCAATAAATATTGTTTTGCTATAAGTTATTCATCCCTCTTTTATCCATCTGGCGAGACGGGTCGCCGCATTTTAGGAGCACCAAGCAACTCCTCCAGGTGCTCTTCTGAGTACTAGACCAAAAAAGTTGTGTGCAGCCCTGACTATAGGTACCGGTCTGCTTTTTGGAAGCACTGGTATGAATGTTTATTTTAAATATGATGTTTTTTATGGGTTAGGGGTGTTTCTTCTCTGTGTGTGGTGTTTATGTTGTCTGTTGTTTATTGGACCCTGAGTCTGAACAAATTAAGTTTATTGATTGATTAAAATGGAAACGCACATGGCTCACCATGTTGTCAGATGGGTGGGCCACGGACGCCTTTGAGACATTCAAATGGGCCCTTATCAAAATCCATGTGGTGTGCGCCGCCTGGGGCATCTCTTTTGAAACGTCAACGTTGTGCACTCGACAACATGGGGCTGAGGATTGCGTCGGATTAGGTGGTAATGTCAGGATAACACACGGAAGGCCGTGTAAAAAGATCATAGCATTAACGCCTGAGCGTTTCAGAGGGACGGTTCACATGTCAAGGCTGACATGCATAGCATAGCATATCAGTGGACGTCAACAGCTGCCAGGATTTAGGCACGTTTTCCTTGAAATCCCCATCCCTTTGCAAACAGCTGCTTTGCTGCTAACTTCATGTCATTATATTGGGGCCGCTAATGCCTAATTTATCATCACACACCCATTGACACACTTCATGACATGTTTGTTTGTTTTTCAGTTGGACATTTTTTGCATTTACTGTTATAGCTTTTTTGTGGCTTCGGGCAGTTGCTTTCAAGCGGGAACAATGGCACGTCACAAATTCACAATGGCATGTCACAATGGCATGTCACAAAACCATCTTTGACACACACACACACACACACACACACACACACACACACACACACACACACACACACACACACACACACACACGCATGGGAAACATACTTTTACATCGCCAAAGCATGTGTGAAATGACACAAACAGGAAATAAGAAATGTATTTGTACGTTAAGGATGGTAGCCCTACTAGAAGGACACGTCTAAACAGAGCTGTGTAACAATGCAACGTTGCGGTCAAGTATATTAGGTACAGTACTCAACTAACAACACATTAAAATGCTGCTCTCTCCCGCACGCGTTCTTTTTACACTCTCCTTCAGGAACACTTAACATGTCAAACCCTCAGAGAATTGTGTTTTCTTTGCCGATTGTGTGCTGATGAACGCAGATCCATTCAGTGACTAACACCTGGTGACATGCCAGTGATAATTTCAATTTCAATCGACATACTTACTTACTTACTCAAAACTGTTATGAAATTTAAAAGAAGTCTTAAGGACTCATTCAGCCTCGCAACTGTTGGCGTGTTTTGTAAGGGTTTGTCGCCATCCTACTGTGGCGTCCTTGGGATCCACTTCAAGTGGGTTCTAGTGTTTAGTTTGAGCCCACACAGGGCTGTGGTTTTGCCACATGGGACTTTAGAAAAATGTTGAGACAATCTCAGGATGGCGTTTGGATCATTTATAGGCTGCTGCCCAGCAACTTGTAACAGGGCTTGTTCCTGGCTGTATAATGCACCGGAACGTTGTGTCAGGATTCTCTTGGTACGCGAAAGTGCCTCGATGCCTATGATCTGCAATCGTGCGGCAAGCATTTTGACGACGCATGCGCACTATAGCGCACCGGTTATGTGCACCCCTGCTTATAGGACCACTTCACCCATGTCTTCATATAATTGGTCCTCACTAATGCTCTTTATAATATTGGTAAAATAAATGTGTGTGTCCCACAAGAGGACAGTTCAGTTCAGAAACCCACCTACCAATGAATGCCCAATATTGTCAAAATGTAAATAAAGAAAAAGAAGCAGATCTGCAAACTCCAATATTTTCACTATTTACATACATGGGTATTAACACTAATTATGCTAATGACGTGTATATACACGTCTTTAGAATCAAAACCGTGGGGTGCCTTGGATGTGCATACACGTCTTAAGGTCCTTTTGATTTATATCAAACCATATATTTATTTTTTAAATCAGCGATCCTAGACCGGTTTCGCACAGCCGTGCGCTGCCGTTCACTTCCTTGTTTACGGGCCGACAAAAGTTGCTCATAACTCTGAATCTACGGCGCTCTCCTTGGTTTTGATCATAACGCCGATGTTCTGTGGTCATTTCTGTCTTCAGCAAGCGCCTCGTTTGTAATATTAACGCTTCCAGAGAGACATAAGATGAGGTAGCATGGGAAAATGATGCCTCCCGGTTTTGGTGGGTAATGGAAGGCGGGGCTTTTCGGAGTAAAATCTGCCTCATCTGCGTGGCACTCTCCCCGGCAAAATAAGTGTTTAATGGTTAACCCATTTTGGGCGGGAACCCCTTTTGGTGTATTAAACACTATTTTAAACTTTAGCTATTGAAAAATAGCAGATCTACAAGCTCATAGCACGTGGTGCAAACCTTTGAATATATATTCTTTCAGAGCGAACGTTTTTAACTCAAATCGTTGCTTCTGGGGGAGGTCCCTGGAACAACATATTTTCAGATGGGGGTGAGCGGCCAAATACAAACATGAGTTTTTTTAGAAAAATGTCAGGATTTAGAAGACATTTGTAGAATCGTCCTCAGGTCGAAACAGGAATTTCTTTCCAAAAGTGTTTGACCCTGCAGGTCTAGCTGCATCCATTCCAACTTTCCTCCGTTAGAATCTCCCAGAGCAGAGCTAGTACATTTAGTTCTCTTTCTTCCACAGTTTAACCGTGCGTTGTCTCTCCTGTTGTCTCTTGTCAATAGATGGAGACGTTAAGCTTCAGCCCACATGGGTTTTTCTTCCAAAAGTTTTGTTCGGTTTTCTCGTCTTTTGCTTCCTCTATTCTCGGGGCAAACTTAAACTTGATCTTTGGCACCCCAACAACAAGCATAAACTGGCATCTCTCTCTCTCTCTCTCTCTCTCTCTATCTCTCTCTCTCACTCTCTCTCTCTCTCTCTCTCTCTTTTCACGTCTTCAGATTGTTTCAGTGGTATTAAACAGAAAAATACCCAAATGGTGACCTTTTGTGTTGGCTTGGGGGATTTTGGCAATGTGGTGGATGGCCAGTGACGTACATAAACACACACACACACACACACACACACACACACACACACACACACACACACACGCACACACACACGCAGGCTCAGAGCATCTGATTATGTAGACGTGAAGAGTTCAAACGCACGTGGGCTGCTGTTTGCATCGCCCTCTAGCTGTTGCACATCGATCACATGGAGAAGTCTTCTAGGAGGGTGTGAGAAGCCAACGTCTTTCTCTGACTCTCTTCTCCTCTATGGCCCCTGCCTGCCGGAGGCTTGTACCCCCTCAACCACACACACACACACACACACACATACACACACCCACACACAGTATGCACTCACTCACTCCATGCACAGAGACGGCAAAAACCCTTATGGGTCCATTTGGTTACAATTGTTTTGCAAATTAGTTTTACTTAAATTAGTTTTTCCGACAAACTCTTAATATTATGTTCATTCCTGTGCGAGCAATTGAGCGCGCGCGTGTGTGCGTGTGTGTGTGTGTGTGTGTGTGTGTGTGTGTGTGTAGCGGTGCATGTCCTATAGCATGTATTGAGTTCCAACTTGAATCAGGAGAGGAGAAACAAGGAGAGGAGAGGAGGAGATGAGAAACAATTCCTCTCCTCTCCTCTCCTCTCCTCTCCTCTCCTCTCCTCTCCTCTCCTCTCCTCTCCTCTCCTCTCCTCTCCTCTCCTCTCCTCTCCTCTCCTCTCCTCTCCTCTCCTCTCCTCTCCTCTCCTCTCGAGGAGATGAGAAACAAGTCCTCTCCTCTCCCCTCTCCTCTCCTTCCCGTCAAACTTTTCCTCTCCTTTCTCTCTCCTCTTTTCCTCCCCAAGTCTCTGCAGTCTAAAAGGTGCACACTTGAAATAATGAACGGATCCCCCTTTTCACCTCCGTTCCTCTCTGTATTCCAGTTAAGATCCTCCCATAGTATTTGCACTTCATTAAACTTGAAATAGGTTTAATATTTAAAACACCGTGACAGATTTCAAACCCCCTGCTCCCCCCCCCCCCCACACACACACACACACCAGCACCCCCATCGCAGCGTTGCACCTCCACTCCTCTCTCTCTCTCTCTCTCTCTCTCTCTCTCTCTCTCTCCCTCTCTCTCTCTCCCGGTTTTAATAATCTACTCTCATATTTCCTCCTAATTCACTCCCTCTTCATTATAAACCAAAATAGATTTAATATTTCAGGCATGCAGACTTAATTTTGAACCCTTTTCTTCATGGCTCACTGCTCGACACATTGTGGGTCGGATGGCTACATGATGTCAGGGTCTCTCTCTCTCTCTCTCCTTTACTGTACTTTTTTTCCTCACTCTCGCTATCTCTCTTTCTCTCACTTCAACGCGCACGCACACACACACACACACACACACACACTCGCGCACGCACACACACACACGCACGCACGCGCGAAGCCAGCGCACACACACACACACACACACACACACACACACACACACACACACACACACACACACACCACACACACACACACACATGTGGTTCTTGCTAATTTCTTATATTTTGTTCCCTTGTCCATTCTGTCATCTTTCCTGTTTCCCACTGTCTTTGTACTGTATGCACCCCTCCTCTCTCTCTCTCGCTCTCTCTCCTCTCCCCCCCCCCCTCTCTCGCTCCTCCCCCCCCCCCCCCCCCACACACACACACACACTGTTCTTTCTCAGTGCCTTTGTCCACTATGTGTAGCAGTGCAGATGATTCCAGCTCTTTCTCCCAACCCCATTGACTCCATGTGGCCTTCAACCCTGCATCCCCCTCACCCACCTCCCTCAGTTTCCCTTTCTGACCCCCCCCCCGCCCCAACCCCCCCCCCCAACTTGTGTGTTGGCTGAAAGGGGGCTGAATGCTTATTTGTTCTTTCGGGGCTTGTGACGCAAGACTACAATACTGTTCTTTTTATCTCCCCGTGCACGCTCCCTCTCTCTTCCTCTCTCTCTCTCTCTCCCTCTCTCTCTCTCTCTGAGGGGGTACAAATGGGCCCACAGTGGTCCATTTGGTTACATTTGTATATTCTCAGAGTTGCAAATGTATAGATTAACATGGAACATTTTACTGTGACTAGAACAGAGACAAGGAGAAAATACACTGCTCTCTCTTATTGCCGTGGTAACCACACCGTTTCTCTGCTGCCCACCAGCCATCTTTCTGATGTGACCTCACATCCTGCTGACCATTATGGCTGACCAGCTGAAAGACCCCACTCAGCACACAAGCACTACGCGCGCGTGAGCGCACACACGCACGCACACAAAAGTCTTAAAACGTGAATAACTCTTGATCTAAAACAATACGTCCAATTCTAATCAAAGATTATGTTTTGACGGCCCGTCGCCAGTCGCGTTAGAATACCCCCCGTTGTTGTCGATCGCCTCGGGGGTGTTTTGGCTACATCTAGCTACATCTAGCTACATCTAGCTATTTCAAGCTACTTCCAAAATGGCGCGGAGCAACCTTGAATAGGTCCTGAAGAAACAAATCGCTGGGCGTCCTGATTTAATGGTTACAAATACCCCCAGGCGCTAATTATTTAACCATCATTATAATGACTTAGTTGAATATTCTTCCGCTACATTCCTTGTTGTTTTAAATAGTGGAGCTCCGATCTGTGATTGGCTAGGCCTCATCACGTGGCACTAGTGCGTCCTTAATTCCCATAGAGTAATAAAGGATATAGAGACAGAACCGGAGCGATAGTGGAAGTTGCTCAGTGGCGTTTTGAAGCACCCGGAAGACTGCCGGAAGTATAATCATAACTCAATGGCTCGATGGAGCGAGCGGAAGTTTAGCCTAGCCTTTAGCCCCGGACCTCAATTTTGAGGTCCGGGCTGACGCACGTGACGTCATGAACGTCCGTTCCACCTCCATGAAAGTGCTGCAATTCCACATTTCGCCAGTAGGTATAGTGGCAGCTTCAACGTTGGACAGCCTTACTGGGGGGCGTGGTCCTTCCAGTTACAGATGGGCTTCATTCAACCTCCCGTCGCCTCCATGAAGCCAGTGATCATATAGAGTTATAATGGCTGTGATGCGTTTGTCTGGTAAATCACTGAGAATGATAGGATTTCATCATCAGTCTGCTCAAAATAGTTGATCGGCAGTTTGTCGTGAAGTTACAATAGCTTTCTCACTCACAGTATTACAGCAGCCTACACTGAATGTTCTGTTGTATTGTATTGTGATGAATAGAGTGGTGATATGATCTTTCTGCCATATTGCCCTGCACCCCTATGAATACTTACAGGATCAGCATGCCGTGTATGGCCAATGGGGCTTATACTGATGACATCAGGGTCCTCCATATATGGGCATAAAAGGGACAAGGACGCACGCACGCACGCACGCACGCACGCACGCACGCACACACACACACACACACACACACACACACACACACACACACACACACACACACACACACACACTCATGCATGTAAATTCACAGAATTATTCACACGTCTCTCTCACTTCATCATATTCTCTCTCCCCCTACCTCTATCTCTCTCCGTCCTCACCAACTCTCTCTCTCTCTCTCTCTCTCTCTCTCTCTCTCTCTCTCTCTCTCCTCACTAACTCTCTCTCTCTCTCTCTCTCTCTCTCTCTCTCTCTCTCTCTCTCTCTCTCTCCTCACTAACTCTCTCTCTCTCTCTCTCTCTCTCTCTCTCTCTCTCTCTCTCTCTCTCTCTCTCTCTCTCTCCTCTCTCTCTCTCTCTCTCTCTCTCTCTCTCTTTCTGTCCTCACTCTCTCTCAATTCTCAATACTGACACCTGCTCTATTTATAAGTCTCTGGCTTTAAAAGAGCCGTTCTGGACAGGAAGCCCCCCACCTCCCCCCACTCCTGACCACGGCTTTTTTCCAAAACGTCAGAGAGCACCCCCCACCTCTCCACCAGCCTGTCTGCCTGCCCGCACTGAACAGGAGGACAGAGAGAGAGAGAGAGAGAGAGAGAGGGGAGGGGAAAGAGGGAGAGGACAGGAGAGGAGAGGGGTAGAGGGAAGGAGAGGGGGTCAGCGCTGGGTTGTGATTCTACACGTTGTGAGATCTCAGATCGGTTATTTTCATCGTATGACTAAGTATACACTGCACTACAGTATAGGCCTAGGGCCTAAGTTAAAGATTAGCCACCAGCACCCACCCTGCGTGTACCTGGGTTGGGCCTGTGTGGCCATGCAGGCATACATACACACACACACACACACACACACACACACACACACACACACACACACACACACACGCTCGCATGTAACTTTACTGTACTGGCATGCACATGTACGTATAAATGCACATGTGCACTTTCACCCACGCGTGCTTCTCATGAACGACTATGCATACGTCCAAAATATTGTGTGCTTACAACATGCACATGCACATAACATGCGCATGCAAACGTGTACACACACACACACACACACACACACACACACACACACACACACAGCC
>NC_139705.1:45152522-45175022 GCF_964188405.1 Protomyctophum parallelum | reverse complement strand
TCACACATCACACTCGCACGCACACGCACGCACGCACACACACGTCTTTTGTTCTTAGTCGGCTGTCTTAACCACTTAAAGGCCCGTCCGTATACTTGGCTGAACGGGGGTCCCCCCAGAGACCCCCGTCCCTTTTTAGCCCTGTGTGTGTGTGTGTGTGCACCGAGTCTCTCTCTCTCGTCTCAGCTGGAATAGCTCCTCTATAATACAAGCTGCACCAAAGTGTGTGGTGTGTGTGTGTGTGTGTGTGCTGCTTGTAGACGGGATGTTTCTGGTGAATGTTATTATTATTAAGATGTTATCTTATTGTTATTATTATGATGACATGTCTTAGAGGTTACGGTGTACGGCACGCTATACTGTACTGGAGGTTCATGTGGTTAACCCGTTTTGGGCGGGAAAACCCTTTTGGTGTTAGCATTATGTTATGCTTTAGCTGTTGAAAAATAGCAAATCTACAAGCTCATAGCGTGCCACCGAGTGGCGCGCTACGAGCTTGTAGGTCTGCTATTTTTTAGAAAAATCGAAGAACGACTGACATAGAAACATAGCTTTTTCAAGAAAACTGTCAGGATGTAGAAGAACATTTATAGAATCTGATCTCAGGTCAGAATGGATTAAACTCTCTCTACACATCGGGGGGCTTTTTTCCCCCCTTTTCTCTTTTTCTTTTTCGGCCGATTAATTTACGGGAACACTTTGGAACGAAGCGGATTAATTTCCTTGAATAAAAGCATCAACCTCTAATATGATATGTGAACACTTTGGATGCAAAATATTCTCCGGGCGAGTATTTTTTACATCCTTTATTCTGCCTCTGCAACCCACCCACCCCCCCCCCCCCACACACACACACACACACACACACACACACATAAAACACACACGTAAGCATGCACAGTTGTGCACGCACACATACAAGCACACACATGCACACAGGTCTTGTATCTCTCTCTCGCACACATGTACGCACGCGCGCACAGTGTGTGAGAGAGAAAGAGATACAAGTACTGTTTGTATCTCTTGCTCTCTCACACACACACACACACACACACACACACACAAACAAAGAGACTCACAGACCTAACCATCTCCACATATTTGTCTCTGCTCTTTAAAAGGGTGATTTATTTAGCATAAATGTTGAAGCCAAGGGTGCCCGGCTGCCATGGCAACCAAATTAAACGGAGGATCTCTTCAGAAACGGCAGAAATCTAAATTATTCGCAGGCTTTTATGAGGGGGGGGGGAATAATATTTTATTTGTGTTCACTACTAAGTACAGAAAGCAGTTGACGGTGTGGGTAGAGGGGGTGTGTGGGTAGAGGGGGTGGGTGGGGGTAGAGGGGGTGTGTGGGTAGAGGGGGTGGGAAACCTTTATCTCCATATGTCAACTTTATTATATTTTTTGTACGTAGAGAAAACAGCAGATCTAAGACAGTGTCTGTTGGTTTCATAAATATTGAACAATGATAAGTGTATATATGTCCCCTGTATGGTTCACGGACGTTATACTCTATGGTGAATAACTTAAATCGTCTCATTATAAGAATTGTGGTCCAAAAATAAACAAACTCTCCGTCGGGGAGGTGTCTCTGTATCGTTGAAGACAGTCAGACAGTCATATTATGATACAGTCTGTTTCTAGCGAAAATGTATAGGCATAAACTCATTCGGCAGCAGTAACATGATTTTAGCGTTTTCTTTCAGTCAGTCGATTCTTCATATCCATTTTAGGGAAACGGACAGGATGATTTGTTTATTATTCAAACACAGTTATTATATGAGGCGATCTAAAATCCCCCCTATGGGGATTACAATGCAAATAAAAAGTACATGAACCCGTGGAGTCTCTGGAACCTTAAGCACCTTCTATACCGATATTGGCGTCAGACTATAGACTTCAGTGTTCTATTACCAAACGTTTTATCAAGAGTTAATAAATGAACCCTATTCCATGGTGTCCCTATCCTACATTGGGTAAACATTCGCCGAAAATATCGTACCAGCTCACAAAGCGTTGTGAGCTTCACCAAATGTTGAACTACAAAGTTGAGCTCAATGCAGAAGCAGACGTGAATATGGTTGGCGAAAGGGCCTTTCTGTGTGGAGTTTGCTTGTTCTCCCTGTGTCCCCTAGGGTAGGTACCCTAGGGGTCTCTAAACTGCCTCCCCCTGGCCAGCCGGGACGCCTGATGGAGGGCAAAGGAACTGGTTGGAATAACGTGTTCCTTCCATGCCAGGGAAACTCCCCCCTGTCAGGTGAAAAGGAGCGACTTGGACACTCAGGCATGAAGGAAGCATCTACAAGCTCTAGGAAGCGCGTGTATATCTGCTGCTTTTGTGTGACGCCGTAGTGTGATGAACAAGTAGAGCGTTCATTTACAGAAAAAAAAAACAAAGAACACAAAAAGTCAAAATATGGAGATAAGAGATTTCTGCCAGACGGCAACGATATGCTTCCCCTTCGCTTGCATCCAATGTCAGGCGAACGGGAGGTGGATGTTCAGTTTGAGGGTGTGTGACCGTACGCTGTTATAACGCATGGTAGTCTGTGTCGCTCACTGGCCTGTTACGCTGCCTGTTATAACTCATGGCAGTCGGTGTCGCTCACTGGCCTGTTATATGCTGCCTGTTATAACGCATGGCAGTCGGTGTCGCTCACTGGCCTGTTACGCTACGCTGTTATAACTCATGGCAGTCTGTGTCGCTCACTGGCCTGTTATGCTACGCTGTTATAACTCATGGCAGTCTGTGTCGCTCACTGGCCTGTTACGCTACGCTGTTATAACTCATGGCAGTCTGTGCTGCTCACTGGCCTGTTACGCTGCCTGTTATAACGCATGGCAGTCGGTGTCGCTCACTGGCCCACATGGATGACACATATTTACTTTTCCTGCGTTTTCCTTTTTCTTTAATTTATGAAGATGAGGGTGATTCATCGCCAGTAGGCTGCTGGGTTATGGCGAGACCGTAACTCATCATAATCATAACCAATGGTGGAAGAAATACTCTGAAGTAAAGTGTGTCTCATTTCAACAACATCTTTTGGAAATAGTATAAGTCTACTATACAAGCTCACAAAGTGTTTTCAAGGTATTGGTGAGCCTTTAGATAAAAACAAAAAACTAAATAGTCACATGCAGCTTAGTGAAAGTACCACAACATTGTATTAGTTACAGTACTTGATTACAGTAAATGTACTTTCTACCATGGCTCATACAGTAAGGGCTCCATTTTCGTCACTGCTAAACCCCTTATCCCTAAACTTCTTCTCCTTTTTTTACTACTTTGAAAAAACATTTTTGAATAGTTCAACTAGCCAATCTACATTGACACGTTGTGAGCTTGTAGACTGGCCATTTTAACGATTCAACAATGTTTAGCAAAATAGTAAAAAAAGGCAAAGAAGTTTAGGGATAAGGGGTTTAGCGGTGACGAAAATGGAGCCCCAAGTCTCCATGACTCAGCCTTTTAAATGAGTGTGACTGAAGCATTGTTACTGTATGACTGCTACGAGGACAGGACAGACAGACAGACAGACAGACAGACAGACAGACAGACAGACAGACAGACAGACAGACAGACAGACAGACAGACAGACAGACAGACAGACAGACAGACGTGTTCCATCTGTGTGGACACTATACTCCTTCCAAGGGATACCAGAACACAAGAGGTCAAGGGTCAGCCTCTCGTCCAATGAGCAAATGAGTGGAAAGAGATGGAGGTCAAAGGTGCTCTCTCTCTCTTCTCTGTCTCTCTCTCTCTCTCTACTTCTCTCATGCCCCTCTTCTCATTCCCTCGCCTCTGCTTCTCCCTCATTCTTTCCGCAAGCACTGTGTGCGTGCGTGTGCATGTGTGCGTCTGTGTGTGTGTGTGTGTGTGTGTGTGTGTGTGTGTTGGCCAACAGTGAGATCCATGTTATTGATTGACTCCCCGTGGCGGTGGCGCTGCCCACTGGAGGAGGGGGGGGGGGGGGGAGGAGGAGGGGGGGGGGGGGGCAGCGGGGGCAGCGGCTCTAATGAATTCCTGCACCTCGTGCCCCCTGCATCAACCCCAACACCCCCTCCTTAATTAACTTTGTGTGTGCGTGTGTGTGTGTGTGTGGGGGGATTTGTGTGCGCGCGAGTGTGTGTGCGAATGTAGGTGCACGCCCACTGGTGCACATGCGCCGGTGTGTGTCTCTGTGTGTGTGTGTGTGTGTGTGTGTGTGTGTGTGTGTGTGTGTGTGTGTGTGTTTCTGTGCGCCATGTGTGCACATTTGTGGACGGACAGACGGATGATGCGCATGCCAGTGTTTGTGTTTGTGTGTGCGGTGTGTATGTGTGTGTGTGTGTGTGTGTGTGTGTGTGTGTTTGTTTGTGTGAGTGGTTTAGCAGTGGGTGTATGTGTGTGCGGTGTGTGTGTGTGTGTGTGTGTGTGTGTGTGTGTGTGTGTGTGTGTGTGTTTGTTTGTGTGTGAGTGGTTTAGCAGTGGGTGTATGTGTGGGTCACGTGCGTGAATGTGCATGGGTCTGTGTATTGTTGTGTGTGGCTATCTTCTCAGCTTCCTCCTAAATTGAACACCCCCACACCCCCTACCCCCACCCCTCTCAATCTCCCGATCTGTCTCTGTCTCTGTCTCTGTCTCTGTCTCTGTCTGTCTCTCTCTCTCTCTCTCTCTCTCTCTCTCTCTCTCTCTCTCTCTCTCTCTCTCTCTCTCTCTCTGTGCTCTGAAGTCCTATTGGCTGTGGGTTTGATCACAGTAACTCAAGAGAGTGTACCAAATGGAGTTAATGGCTAATAGTTAATGTGGTTCCATTTGGAGTCCAATTCCATTTGGAGTCATTGAGGGGTTTACCGTGCATGCATATTTTGTTATGGCCTCACCCCCGCTGCCATCAATATCATACTCATACATCCATACAGTACAGTACATACAGTACAGTACATATAGTACAGTATGGATCATCAGTATGGGTGTCATTCAGGTTCACGTTTGCACACATCTGTGTGTTACAGAAGAATTAACGACGTCCAAAAGGACGGAGAGCTAGAAACCGCAGTGGCTCACCAAACCACGGCCAGATGGTTAGGCGAGGTATTCAATGTTTCAAATGTAGTCCTATATATATACACCTGCCATGTTGTGGACCAACACAGGTGTTTCAATTTGTTTGCAAGATGTAGTCTGATTGGTGTAGAACTAATTAATTTGTTTGCAACACCTGTTTGGTCCCCAACATGGCAGGTGTAGGACTACATTTGAAACTCATAGTGGGGTGGGGGGGGGGGAAGAGGAACAGTTAAAAGAGAAGAGAAAGTGGGGAAAAAGAAAAGCTGCTGTGCAAATCACAGCACGTCTGCTCCAGAGAGATATATATCTCTCTGTCTCTGTGTCTCTCTCTCTCTCTCTTTTAATTTGTCCGTTCATCCATCCATCCCCCTTGATAACTTTCATCCCCCACGGCACTTGACAAATGGGCGACATCGCTCAAGGAAAGTGTGTGCATGCCTGTGTGTGTGTGTGTGTGTGTGTGTGTGTGTGACGTGTGTGTGATCATTCAACTCACACGCACCCCAGTGGGCGGGCAGCGGGCAGCAGAATGACCGTTGTGCGTGCCGCGCTGCAGCGCCGTGCGCCCCATCGGTATTCCAGACGCACCGTAGACTAGAGGCGCGGGCCGGGCCGCCCGCCCGCCGCACACCTCCGCTGTCTCTGTCACCTTGACTCACTGCAACGCTGGGCCACAGGCAGACAATGCTCAGGAAACACTTCAGTACACTAGCACTGCAGGGGGGGTCTCAGTCACTTCGTATTGTCTGTGGATGTCGGACCAGAAAACCTTCTATGTCCACAAACCTGTGGACAAAAAGAAGCTGTGTTCCAAATGGATCCGATGTAGTTGTTTTAGTCACAAGCTCCTGTTGATATTTCGTATGTTTTGTAAAAAAATAAAAATAAAAATGTCACACAAAAGCATCAACATAGCAAAAGTAGAAGATCTGTTTCAAACTGGCAGAGCTTTTAAAAACATGTTAAAATGTTAATCCTAAAAATGTATAACGGTTGTGGACATGCGGTTTCCACCCGGCAGAGGGGAAATATTAACGAAACCCACAACAGACAGACAAAAATAAATGCAGTTTTTTGTTGTTGTTGTTGTAAGTACGACATTAATTTAGAAGAAAAATAATCAAAGAAATACATTGGAGACACAAGGTTTCTGCCTGACATGTCTGTATGTATATATGTACATGTGTGTGTGTGTGTGTGTGTGTGTGTGTGTGTGTGTGTGTGTGTGTGTGTGTGTGTGTGTGTGTGTGTGTGTGTGTGTGTGTGTGTGTGTGTGTGTGTGTGTGTGTGTGTGTGTGTGTGCGTGTGTGTGTGTGCGTGTGTGCGTGCATGTGTTTGTTTTCCATGTCAGGGTCGTTAAAGAGACATGCACGTTCCTGCGCTCATAGGTTCCCTGATGTGCGTTCTGTGTATTTTTAGTCTCACTCGTGTCTCTGCTCGGGAAAGCAGTCTGTCATCATTTATGTAGCTATTAGGAGGCTGTGTGTGTGTGTGTGTGTGTGTGTGTGCGTGTGCTCGTGCGAGCGTGTGTGTGTGTGTGTGTGTGTGTGTGTGTGTGTGTGTGCTCGTGCGAGCGTGTGTGTGTGTGTGTGTGGTGAGTGGAGCTGTCATCAGCGGTATGGTGTCGTTGATCTGCGCAGGAACCTCAAGCAGCATGTTCTATACAGCTGACAGCTGTTTCTGTTTTTTCTGTTTTCTGTTTCAACCGCACTGACGGCTAAACACACGCACACGTCGTGCACAGTGCACTTATGTCTTTGTGCCGGTATTACGTTTTACACACGTTTATATACACACACGCGCGCTCGCTCTGCTCGCTTCCACTCGCACTTTTCTATCACTTTGATCTCTCGTGTGATTGCAGCTTGGTGATTTGGACCGCGGCTGACAAGTGTGTTAGCCCATTCTGACCCGAGATCAGATTCAAAAAAAATCTTCTACGTCGTCCTGACAGTTTTTCTGAAAAAAGCTATGTTTCTATGTCAGTCGTCCTTTGATTTTTTTCAAAAATAGCAGACCTACAAGCTCGTAGCGCGCCACTCGGTGGCGCGCTATGAGCTTGTAGATCTGCTATTTTTCAATAGGTAAAGCATAGCGTAATGATAACACCAAAAGGGGTTCCCACCCAAAATGGGTTAGGGAGTCGGGGGGAGATGATGAGAGATGAATCCCAACAATGAGGGTGATTTGGAATGATCACTCGGATGAGAGCCTCGCAAGAATAGCTTGAATGTTGGCTCTTTTTTTTCTTTCCTTTTTTCTTTTTTTACCCTGCAGTGAAATGCCTCCAAGCCATTATTATCACCTGGTTCAATAGAGTAATATCTGGAGTGTTAATTAATAATGGACCGTTAATCCACTTTTATATTACTATCTGAGATTAAACCTGCAATCAAAGAATGGTGTGTCCTCATCTGGCCGGAGAGAGGAGAGGTGATTGCAGCTGGGTTAGAGTTGACATGAGGGCTACATTCCACCATAATACATCAGAACAAATTCGTATTGCCGATAAGAAAGTATTAATGTGGTATTGACAAGACGACCTTTCATACTAATTTGACGTTCGGGTTCACCCCATGCTGACATTCAATACATCTGGGTGTGCTTGGGGTGGGAGAGACCACCCATAAGAACTTCTTAATGACATCATTTTGTAGTTAAGCTTGCCCCTTAAGAACATTTTTCTGACATCTTATGGTAGCATGTCAGCACCTAAGAGGGTTAGAGTAAAGGGCAGTCCAATATCTCTCTTTTCGTCGGAAAGCTCCGGTACAACTACAACATGACGTCACTCGCAACTTCTGAAACGCATTCCTCAGAATTTTTGTTCTGAAAGCTGCACTCCCATATGTTGTGACTCTCCGAACTCTACTTCGGAGAAAAAATTAAAGTCTGATCTTTCCGACGAAAAGTTCGGTGGTCGGAGAGAGTATGGACTATGGATTAAGGGTTATAGGTTAGGGGGTTAACATGGTAGATTAATAAAGCTTGTTTTTATTAGGATCGGAATCTGGGATTAGAATCCGATTATAAAAGGGTGTTAAGATTTCTGACGGAGATCTCCGTCCATTGCTGTCAGTGTGTGTAAGTACTTAAGTAATTGTACAGTAGGCTACTTACTTACTTTCCACCACTGACAGATTGGACAAAAATAACATGTGGATTCACTAAATAAAGTGACATAAAACAGATTTAAATGAACTCTCTCTCTCTCTCTCCAGACGTGACGGAGCCCGACAGCTCAGACAGTCGAGGCGAGCGCCTGGACTTCTTCCTGAAGCAGGAGGAGGCGCTGCAGGCCGCCGAGGCCGGCGGCTTCCTGGGCGCCGCTGGCGAATCGGAGGAGGGCGGGGGCGGGGCCGCCACGGTGGCGGCCTCCGTGGCCAACCTGAAGGCGGCGCTGATGAGCAAGAACAGCCTGCTGTCGCTGCGCGCCGAGATGATGGGCGAGGACAGCCCGCTGTTCGAGTACCTGCCCAAAGGAGCTCACTCCCTGTCCCGTAAGTGTTGTGTTTACTGTATACCGTACGGTCCACTGTACACCCCATCATTAAGGCATAATGATCACATGCTGTACTGTACACCTACTGTACACACACACACACACACACACACACACACACACACACACACACATGCATGCATTGCACACATACACACGAACACGCGTATGCACGCACACAGACACGCTCACTCTCTCTCACATTCACACTCATTCTCTCTCTCTGTCACAGACACACTCACTTACTGACTCACTCATTCTCAGACACACACACACACACACACACACACACACACACACACACACACACACACACACACACACACACACACACACACACACACACTCATGCTCGTACGCAGTTTCTATATGGGTATTAGGTATACAGTGTACTTACAATCTCTCTCTCTCACACATGATTTATCTTACTATACTGTACATCTGTGTGTGTGTGTGTGTGTGTGTGTGTGTGTGTGTGAGACAGGCACGTGCATGCGTGTGTGACAGCCAGGCGTGTGTGTGTGACAGGTGTGTGTGTGCGTGCGTCCGTGCGTGCGGAGTGCGTGTGCGTGCGCGGTGTGTGTTGACGCCAGATATGATTAGTCAGCAGTGATTCAGTGAGAGAACATCGTGCTGGACGGCTCCCACTGTTGTTAGAAAATATTTGGATGCATTTCTTCTCCTTGACAGTTATGGTCACATTTATACTGCGGCAGTTAAGAAGGATACAAACAAGATTTAATTGCACAAGTTGTGTCAAGAAAAGATTTTGTTATTTTAACTTCAAATTTCACTTGACAGCAGTTGATTCTCCACAAAGGCATTATCTTTCTTAACCACTTAAGCCATGTTTTTTATATGTTGGTCGTTTAGAAATAGCAGATCTACAATACGTGTAAGAAATCTGCTATTTTCGAAACAAATATATTTTTAATCGTGTTAATTAAAACAATAACAAATGGAGTTGCCAGGGTAAATGTATTTATTTCCTGAAATGTAAGTATTTTAGGCATACACAGTTTCCACCCGACAGTAGGAAGATGTAGCCAGGGGGGCAGTCAGCCAGATATTTCGTGAAGCCTCATTTGAAATCGGTAGTTCATAATAATGGCCTGTTGTGGCGCTGGACTGGACCCAAAAAGCCCCATAGCTCCATAGAGGCCCATGTATTTTGGCCCAACTTCACGTAGACTGTATTACCTTAATAAACATGGTCATGAATACTTTCTTCTTCCAGTCACTAGTTTAAAGTCTCATTTCTAATGTCATAATATTCTTTTTGGAAAATTATGGTCCCATTAATTAAAAAAATGACCATAAAGAAAAAAAACCATCGCGTATGTTCTGAGGGGCGTGGCTACCGTTACAGTCTATGATCTGGATTCCCCTCCCACTCGAGTCAAAATAAAAACCAACGGAGAAGAAGGGGGGAAGTCCCGCCTCGTTGTCTGGGCAGCCAATGGCCAGCTGGTCCAAAACGGAGCCAGCCAATGGCCAGCTGGTACCAAACGGATCTAGAAAGATGGCGACTTACAGTGCAGGAATAACCGGCTTCATTTTACGTCCATGTTAGACCCGGCGAACGCTTTGTCCATATTTTTTACAGTCTATGGATGTAGCCTTATGCTAAATTCCATTCCTCAGTGTATTTATATATTTTCCTTGTTGCGAGCGAACGCGTGTGGCCCGAGGAGTTGTTTACTAAACTTTACATGTGTGGTTGTTGCGTATTGTTCTGTTTCACAGCCCTTCCTTGGCCTTCCTCTTCTCCACCTCCTCAGCTTAACCCATTCTGAACTGAGATCAGATTCTAAAAATGTCTTCTACATCCTGACAGTTTTCTGAAAAAGCTATATGTTTCTATGTCAGTCGTTCTTCGGGTTTTTCAAAAATAGCAGACCTACAAGCTCGTAGCGCGCCACTCGGTGGCGCGCTATGAGCTTGTAGATCTGCTATTTTTTCAATAGCTAAAGCATAACATAACACCAAAAGGGGTTCCCGCCTAAAATGCGTTAAATTTACGTCAACAGGGCAAACGCCTAGCCATTTTGTCTGAGAGAAACACTTCTGTTTTCTATATCGTCCATTTTCATTTTTAATTGCTGCTGCCCTCTCGTCTCTCGTCCGCCTTTTTTGGAAGCTTGTTTGCAAAAAGATATCCGAAGGCGGTTTGGTGTTGGTTTGGTGTTTGTTTACTGGTGCCTCGGTTTTGTCTCTGTGTGAAGGAGGAGAAATGTGGCCGACTGTCCTCGCTTTATTTTTGTCTTTCGGCGAAGGGGTGCTTAACTGTCACACTGCGTCTACGACATTCATTATTTGATTTTGTTTAGTTGTGTGCGTGTGCGTGTGCGTGTGTGTGTGCGTGTGTGTGTGTGTGTGTGTGTGTGTGTGTGTGCGTGTGCGTGTGTGTGTGTGTGTGTGCGTGCTGAAACGTAGTCCGCGCCTGTATATCCTGTATATGTTTCCTTTGCCTGCCCTGGCTAGTAATTGGTTCTTTTGTCCCCGAGTTCTGGCTGTCTTTGTAAAGGGGAAGAAAGGGTCTCGGGACTGCATCCCCCAAAAAGCCTCTCATCATGCCTTTAGAGTTTAGCCCCCCACTCACCTACAAAAGATGAGACAGGGCCTGGATTGAATAGACCATTCATTCACACACACACGCACTCACACACACACACACACACGCACGAGTGCACGCCATCACTCTTTTTGTACAACTGTTAAGTGTGCGATTGAGATGTCTCTGTTGGTTTAAAGAGAAAAGTCTGCCACTGCCACAGCAAACACAGGCTCTTTCTCACACAGTCACTCACTCACGAGGCCTTGAGTTTTTTTACGACAAGCGGAGTCCAAGAATCCAGAGAATGTTAATTATTTTGATCTTTTGACAGGGACCCAAAAAGAAAAATGTTTTACGAGTCTTTTATGCATACTGTATATTTCAATTGTCACCAAAGAATAACCCCCCCTCCTCCCCCCCCCTCCTCCTGCCCCCCCCCCCCCCCCCCCCCCGGGGAAAAAATAAAGTTTTGGTTTGCCAATCCCACTCTCAAAATTCCCCACACAACAATGGGGGGGTTAGCCCAGCTGGGATCCACACAGGACGTCCAAACCACCACTGACACCCCCCACCCCCCCCCCCCCCCCCCCCCACGTCCCGCCACCACTAACCAACCCCCCCCCCCCCCCCCCCCCCCTCCGTGTTCTGTCCCGACACTGTCTGTCTCCAAATTGAGCGATGGAAATAAACAAACGCTGTGTGTACCTCAGATTACTGGGCGGACACTAGGATGTGTCTGCTCCGATCCCACCCCCCCCCCCCCCCCCTCTCCCCCCTCCCCCCGCACCCACACTGTCAAAACCCTGAGTGTTGGCGAAACTCCCAGAGGGTACAAATGGAACCAAATAGACCCACAGTATGGCTTTGTACAGTAACTGTTGAGAGTGGTGATCCCTACAAGTCTGTGTTGGAATGGAAACCAAATCCGGTCCATTTGTGAGCGTTTCTGACCAAGGCTCTAAGTCATTGAGATTTTCATCGATTTCAACTCTGACATTTATTTCAGACATGCTCTAGTAGTCTATAGTATGTGAAGAGTCTGCCTGTGCTATGAAGTCATTTTGGATAAAAACAAACAAACAAACAAACAGTTTTTCTCCTCTCCTGAAGAGTAAAGGTCATTACACACTGGCGAATTAGCGACGCGATGCGAATAAGCGATCTGAAAATGCGAAATATTGCATGTTGCAGTTCGCCTGCGAATCTCTGCAAAATACGACACCAGAGCGAACAAATAAAAGCGAAAACGGTCGCATTTTCGCACATTCGCACATTCGCCACTGATGTGGAAGCTTGCATGGACTTCAATTGTTTTTTTTTAAATGCGAATTATTCGCACGAATATATCGCGTCGCCAATTCGCCAGTGTGTAATGACCTTTAGTCTTGCCACCATGCCTGTCTCGGTATCAAAAAGAGTCACATTTTATCTCCATTTGTACCCAGAGTTCAATTATACACGCTGAGGATGTTGCTGTGCGGTTTCTCCTTCGTCCGACTCCCCCCCCTCCCCCCGCCCCCCCACCACCACACAACCCCACCCTCTTGGTTCCACCAGTCACCCCCCCCCCCCTCCTCACCCGCCCTCTCCTTCCCTCCCTCCCTCCCTCCCTCCCTATCTCTCCTTCACCCCCTTCCTTTAACATCCTTCCTCCCCTACTACCCCCCCCCCTTCCTCCCTCCCCTCCCCCCCACAGCATTTCTTCTCCTTCACCCCTCCTTAACACCCATCGCTCATGATCATGTCTTCTGTACTCCCTCGTCTTCTGGCCCGGTTTCCCCCCCAAAGGTTCCTCCCAACTCCTTCTCTCTCTCTCTCTCTCTTTCTCACTCTCTCTGTCTCTCTCTGTCTCTCTCTCTCTCTGTCTCTCTCTCTCTCTCTCTCTCTCGCTCTCTCTCTCTCTCTCTCTCTCTCTCTCTCTCTCTCTCTCTCTCTCCATCCACGTCTTCAGCTGTTGTGGAACATCAAAAATCTGTTGTTGAGGTGGGTTTTTTTTTTTTTGAATCCTGGGAAAGTATTGATCCCTTTGTTGAGAGAAGGCTGAAGGTAGAGGCCGAGGTCGCCTGGCCCAAATCAACAGAAAGACCAGAGGATATCATCAGAGCAGGTCCCTGTTATAGAGCTTCTATATTGTACGCAGTACGCACGCGTGTGTGTGTGTGTGTGTGTTTGTGCGCGAGTAAGCATGTGTGTGTGTGTACTGTGAACACGTGCATGTGTTTTTAGGAGAACAAAAGATAAAGAGCATATGAATGTGGGAGTGGGAGGAAGTGTAATATAATATAAAATGACTTAATTGAATCAATTAAATTGTTAGTTCAAGAAGTGGATGTTCGGTAGTATTTTATTTCAACAATAACAAAACATTTCGTACAAACATTTCTTCATGGGGGTGACTAAGGTCACCCTAATGAAGGCTGTGTGCTGTTCACAGTGAGAGTGGCCCTTTTTTTTACTTTTGTGTGAACTCATCAAAGGGAAGCCGTGGCGTCATGTCATGTCCTTTAGGCCTGTATATGTACTGTATAGCCCCTTAACACTAGCGTATTCTGGTCCTGCCAGAACAGGAGAGCTAGTGCAGATGGTTTTATATTCAGCAAAGACACTTGTTGTAGAGGGAGAAATGCAGGGCAGCAACTGTATTTTAACCCATTTAGACCTTGGAACGATTTTACAAAATGTCTTCTACATCCTGACAGTTTTCTGAAAAAGCTATGTTTCTATGTCAGTCGTTCTTAAATAAATAAATAAAATAGCAGACCTACAAGATCGTAGCGCGCCACTCGGTGGCGCACTATGAGCTTGTAGATCTGCTATTTTTCAATAGCTAAAGCATAACATGACGCTAACGCCAAAAGGGGTTCGCGCCCAAAATGAGTTAAGGGACATTTCACTTAAAAATGTCAGGCTTTTGTGACCACACCATGCAGACAGTTTTTAAGTTCTCGATTCAGCATTTTAGATATTTGATATTCATTTTTTATCAAACGATACAATCCCAATGTAACTTTAAACTCCATTTTAACCATGATAGATAGATAGATAGATAGATAGATAGATAGATAGATAGATAGATAGATAGATAGATAGATAGATAGATAGATAGATAGATACGCCTGGACGGTATTAGCTCAACGTTCTGGGCTCCTATAGGCTGCCGAGCCAGACGGGCGGCGTGCCGCGGGTTCGACTCCCCATCTCTCTCTACCCCCCTTTCCTCACGTCTACTGCTCCCTATAATTAACCCATTTTCTGTTATGCTTTAGCTATTGGAAAACAGCAGATCTACAAGCTCATAGCGCGCCACCGAGTGGCGCGCTATGAACTTGTAGGTCTGCTGTTTTTTTGAAAAATCGTGAAAATGTCTATTTCAGAAAACTGGAGGATGTAGAAGAATTCTTTTAAATTGTTGAGGTCGGGCCTACTGTACATGGGTTAAAATCCCGTCCTTGGTCCTGGTGACTCATACTGACTCTCTCTAATACACCAGGGGCCGTGCTTCTTCTTTTTACTTTTTTCATTAATGTTTTGCTTCTTCTTTTTTTTTTCATTTTCTGAAGAGAGAAAGGAAAAAAAAAACACGTCTCCCTCACACGTCAGGAGAGCAGTATGAGTCACCGCAAACCAAGGACGGTTATTATTGACAACTCTATCATGGTTTAAAAATGGAGTTTGAAGTTATACAATGGGGTCTGTGTATAGGAAGGAGGTTGTGTCTGATAAAAAATGAATATCAAATATCTACAAAAACCCCAAAAGTCTGAACTCGTAGTAGACGATAAAAAATGACCCACGTTTGTTTTTTAAGTGAAATATCCCTTTAAGATGTGTGGGATTAGCTGGCCCTTGGTGCCTCTGCTCTGTGCGTCGACCAATCAATGCCAGGAGGTGGATTTCCCCTGGACAGTCCCTGGACGGTCCATGTGCTTCGTCGCCGCTTATTATACCGAACAACATCCAATCAGGAAGCAGGGATCAGACAGTACAGACATTATTATCGAACTCGTACCTCTCTCTGTCTCTGATGGTTCGTGTCTGCTTTAAGCCTATACAGTGATTGTCGTCGCTGCCTCGGCCCACCGTAGAATTAAATCCTGTCCGCGTTGAAAAGGACACTTCTCGTAGAGCGACCACCTCCTAGATGTGTGGAGCAGGGGGGGGTCTTCTCGTAGAGCGACCACCTCCTAGATGTGTGGAGCAGGGGGTCTTCTCGTATAGAGCGACCACCTCCTAGATGTGTGGAGCAGGGGGTCTTCTCGTATAGAGCGACCACCTCCTAGATGTGTGGAGCAGGGGGTTTTCTCGTAGAGCGACCACCTCCTAGATGTGTGGAGCAGGGGGTCTTCTCGTATAGAGAGAACACCTCCTAGATGTGTGGAGCAGGGGGTCTTCTCGTATAGAGCGACCACCTCCTAGATGTGTGGAGCAGGGGGTCTTCTCGTATAGAGCGACCACCTCCTAGATGTGTGGAGCAGGGGGTCTTCTCGTATAGAGCGACCACCTCCTAGATGTGTGGAGCAGGGGGTCTTCTCGTATAGAGAGAACACCTCCTAGATGTGTGGAGCAGGGGGTCTTCTCGTATAGAGCGACCACCTCCTAGATGTGTGGAGCAGGGGGTCTTCTCGTAGAGCGACCACCTCCTAGATGTGTGGAGCAGGGGGTCTTCTCGTATAGAGCGACCACCTCCTAGATGTGTGGAGCAGGGGGTCTTCTCGTATAGAGCGACCACCTCCTAGATGTGTGGAGCAGGGGGTCTTCTCGTATAGAGCGACCACCTCCTAGATGTGTGGAGCAGGGGGTCTTCTCGTATAGAGCGACCACCTCCTAGATGTGTGGAGCAGGGGGTCTTCTCGTATAGAGCGACCACCTCCTAGATGTGTGGAGCAGGGGGTCTTCTCGTATAGAGCGACCACCTCCTAGATGTGTGGAGCGGGGGGTCTTCTCGTATAGAGCGACCACCTCCTAGATGTGTGGAGCAGGGGGTCTTCTCGTATAGAGCGACCACCTCCTAGATGTGTGGAGCAGGGGGTCTTCTCATATAGAGCGACCACCTCCTAGATGTGTGGAGTAGCGGGTCTTCTCGTATAGAGCGACCACCTCCTAGATGTGTGGAGCAGGGGGTCTTCTCGTATAGAGCGACCACCTCCTAGATGTGTGGAGCAGGGGGTCTTCTCGTATAGAGCGAACACCTCCTAGATGTGTGGAGCAGGGGATCTTCTCGTATAGAGCGACCACCTCCTAGATGTGTGGAGCAGGGGGTCTTCTCGTAGAGCGACCACCTCCTAGATGTGTGGAGCAGGGGGTCTTCTCGTATAGAGCGACCACCTCCTAGATGTGTGGAGCAGGGGGTCTTCTCGTATAGAGCGACCACCTCCTAGATGTGTGGAGCAGGGGGTCTTCTCGTATAGAGCGACCACCTCCTAGATGTGTGGAGCAGGGGGTCTTCTCGTATAGAGCGACCACCTCCTAGATGTGTGGAGCAGGGGGTCTTCTCGTATAGAGCGACCACCTCCTAGATGTGTGGAGCAGGGGGTCTTCTCGTATAGAGCGACCACCTCCTAGATGTGTGGAGCGGGGGGTCTTCTCGTATAGAGCGACCACCTCCTAGATGTGTGGAGCAGGGGGTCTTCTCGTATAGAGCGACCACCTCCTAGATGTGTGGAGCAGGGGGTCTTCTCATATAGAGCGACCACCTCCTAGATGTGTGGAGTAGCGGGTCTTCTCGTATAGAGCGACCACCTCCTAGATGTGTGGAGCAGGGGGTCTTCTCGTATAGAGCGACCACCTCCTAGATGTGTGGAGCAGGGGGTCTTCTCGTATAGAGCGAACACCTCCTAGATGTGTGGAGCAGGGGGTCTTCTCGTATAGAGCGAACACCTCCTAGATGTGTGGAGCAGGGGGTCTTCTCGTATAGAGCGAACACCTCCTAGATGTGTGGAGCAGGGGGTCCTCTCGTATAGAGCGACCACCTCCTAGATGTGTGGAGCAGGGGGTCTTCTCGTATAGAGCGACCACCTCCTAGATGTGTGGAGCAGGGGGTCTTCTCGTAGAGCGACCACCTCCTAGATGTGTGGAGCAGGGGGTCTTCTCGTATAGAGCGACCACCTCCTAGATGTGTGGAGCAGGGGGTCTTCTCGTATAGAGCGACCACCTCCTAGATGTGTGGAGCAGGGGGTCTTCTCGTATAGAGCGACCACCTCCTAGATGTGTGGAGCAGGGGGTCTTCTCGTATAGAGCGACCACCTCCTAGATGTGTGGAGCAGGGGGTCTTCTCGTATAGAGCGACCACCTCCTAGATGTGTGGAGCAGGGGGTCTTCTCGTATAGAGCGACCACCTCCTAGATGTGTGGAGCAGGGGGGGGTCTTCTCGTATAGAGCGACCACCTCCTAGATGTGTGGAGCAGGGGGTCTTCTCGTATAGAGCGACCACCTCCTAGATGTGTGGAGCAGGGGGGGGTCTTCTCGTATAGAGCGACCACCTCCTAGATGTGTGGAGCAGGGGGTCTTCTCGTATAGAGCGACCACCTCCTAGATGTGTGGAGCAGGGGGTCTTCTCGTATAGAGCGACCACCTCCTAGATGTGTGGAGCAGGGGGTCTTCTCATATAGAGCGACCACCTCCTAGATGTGTGGAGTAGCGGGTCTTCTCGTATAGAGGGAACACCTCCTAGATGTGTGGAGCAGGGGGTCTTCTCGTATAGAGCGACCACCTCCTAGATGTGTGGAGCAGGGGGTCTTCTCGTATAGAGAGAACACCTCCTAGATGTGTGGAGCAGGGGGTCTTCTCGTATAGAGCGACCACCTCCTAGATGTGTGGAGCAGGGGGGGGTCTTCTCGTATAGAGCGACCACCTCCTAGATGTGTGGAGCAGGGGGTCTTCTCGTATAGAGCGACCACCTCCTAGATGTGTGGAGCAGGGGGTCTTCTCGTATAGAGCGACCACCTCCTAGATGTGTGGAGTAGCGGGTCTTCTCGTATAGAGAGAACACCTCCTAGATGTGTGGAGCAGGGGGTCTTCTCGTATAGAGCGACCACCTCCTAGATGTGTGGAGCAGGGGGTCTTCTCGTATAGAGCGACCACCTCCTAGATGTGTGGAGCAGGGGGTCTTCTCGTAGATCGACCACCTCCTAGATGTGTGGAGCAGGGGGTCTTCTCGTAGATCGACCACCTCCTAGATGTGTGGAGCAGGGGGTCCTCTCGTATAGAGCGACCACCTCCTAGATGTGTGGAGCAGGGGGGGGTCTTCTCGTATAGAGCGACCACCTCCTAGATGTGTGGAGCAGGGGGTCTTCTCGTATAGAGAGAACACCTCCTAGATGTGTGGAGCAGGGGGTTTTCTCGTAGAGCGACCACCTCCTAGATGTGTGGAGCAGGGGGTCTTCTCGTATAGAGCGACCACCTCCTAGATGTGTGGAGCAGGGGGTCTTCTCGTATAGAGCGACCACCTCCTAGATGTGTGGAGCAGGGGGTCTTCTCGTATAGAGCGACCACCTCCTAGATGTGTGGAGCAGGGGGTCTTCTCGTATAGAGCGACCACCTCCTAGATGTGTGGAGCAGGGGGTCTTCTCGTATAGAGAGAACACCTCCTAGATGTGTGGAGCAGGGGGTTTTCTCGTAGAGCGACCACCTCCTAGATGTGTGGAGCAGGGGGTCTTCTCGTATAGAGCGACCACCTCCTAGATGTGTGGAGCAGGGGGTCTTCTCGTATAGAGCGACCACCTCCTAGATGTGTGGAGCAGGGGGTCTTCTCGTATAGAGCGACCACCTCCTAGATGTGTGGAGCAGGGGGTCTTCTCCTATAGAGCGACCACCTCCTAGATGTGTGGAGCAGGGAGTCTTCTCGTATAGAGAGAACACCTCCTAGATGTGTGGAGCAGGGGGTCTTCTCGTATAGAGCGACCACCTCCTAGATGTGTGGAGCAGGGGGTCTTCTCGTAGATCGACCACCTCCTAGATGTGTGGAGCAGGGGGTCTTCTCGTAGATCGACCACCTCCTAGATGTGTGGAGCAGGGGGTCCTCTCGTATAGAGCGACCACCTCCTAGATGTGTGGAGCAGGGGGGGGTCTTCTCGTATAGAGCGACCACCTCCTAGATGTGTGGAGCAGGGGGTCTTCTCGTATAGAGAGAACACCTCCTAGATGTGTGGAGCAGGGGGTTTTCTCGTAGAGCGACCACCTCCTAGATGTGTGGAGCAGGGGGTCTTCTCGTATAGAGCGACCACCTCCTAGATGTGTGGAGCAGGGGGTCTTCTCGTATAGAGCGACCACCTCCTAGATGTGTGGAGCAGGGGGTCTTCTCGTATAGAGCGACCACCTCCTAGATGTGTGGAGCAGGGGGTCTTCTCGTATAGAGCGACCACCTCCTAGATGTGTGGAGCAGGGGGTCTTCTCGTATAGAGAGAACACCTCCTAGATGTGTGGAGCAGGGGGTTTTCTCGTAGAGCGACCACCTCCTAGATGTGTGGAGCAGGGGGTCTTCTCGTATAGAGCGACCACCTCCTAGATGTGTGGAGCAGGGGGTCTTCTCGTATAGAGCGACCACCTCCTAGATGTGTGGAGCAGGGGGTCTTCTCGTATAGAGCGACCACCTCCTAGATGTGTGGAGCAGGGGGTCTTCTCCTATAGAGCGACCACCTCCTAGATGTGTGGAGCAGGGAGTCTTCTCGTATAGAGAGAACACCTCCTAGATGTGTGGAGCGGGGGGTCCTCTCGTATAGAGCGACCACCTCCTAGATGTGTGGAGCGGGGGGGTTCTTCAGCATTTTTATGCATGCCAAGGAGCCTTTATATTTGCTGAGATATAGAGATGATGGAAGCAGAGGGACACTCATGCTGCACGTTGTACAAAGTTGTGTTGCAGATTAAACCTTTTCACAGATTTCATAGATGGGACTGGGTTCATCCATCAGTGGATTGGACTCATGTTAATGTGTGTGTCAGATATAGCCTGACCTGTGGCTCAGTACTTGGTCTGCTCCTAGCCTCCTACCCCCTTTAGGATCCATAAACCTATTTGCCATTTTGATCTGAGATCAGATTAAAAAAATGTCTTCTACATCCTGACAGTTTTCTGAAAAAGCTATGTTTCTATGTCAAAAATAGCAGACCTACAAGCTCGTAATGAGCTTGTAGATCTGCTATTTTTCAATAGCTAAAGCATAACATAATGCTAACACCAAAATGGGTTCCCGCCTAAAATGGGTTAAAATTAAAACATTTAAAAAAATAGTTCAACTAGCCTATCTGTATCGACACGATATTGTGAGCTTGTAGATCAGCTAGTTGAACTATTTTTAAAATGTTTTAAATTTGTAAAAAATGCATTTGGGTGCATGCAGTGCCGCAAGATATATCAGTAAACCTCTTCAGCGATAAGAGCCGCGGTCACAGGCTCCTCGGTACAGCGGCATATAAAATGGGGCTTAAGCGCTAAAGACTTCTATAAATTATTTGTACCAGCACTGCTGTCAATCTTCACATTGGTGAGGCAGAGAGAGGAAAAAAGCACCCCCAGGCACTATTAAGGGGTCAGCTTTCACTGCTCGTACCAACTCATGTGAGACATTTCTTTCTATAAACACTGCCTGTCGAGAAGTGTTACGGCCACACATAAAGACATCCAGGGAGTGCTTTAAGAGTTGGAGAAAAGTACTGTACACACACCTTGACACCGCATTGATCGAATACTTCATTAGTTTCCCGTAAACAACATCATGCACTGCAGTGTGCAGAGAACAGCCTGTCAACATGCTTATGGCCGTACTGTAGATCAGCTGTATTGTCAGATTGATTGATTGATTGATTGATTGAATACTTCATTCGTTTTCCATAAACGGCATGCACTGCAGTGTACAGTATAAGACATTAAACCCATTCTGACCTGAGATCAGATTTAAAAAAAAATGTCTTCTACGTCCTGAGAGTTTTCTGAAAAAGCTATGTTTCTGTGTCAGTGGTTCTTGGATTTTTCAAAAATAGCAGACCTACACCCACCGAGTGGCGCGCTACGAGCTTGTAGATCTGCTATTTTTCAATAGCTAAAGCATCACATGATGCTAACACCAAAAGGGTCCTTTTTATCCTAAGGATATAGGATAGCAAAACAGTCCTGGGGACTTGTTTCCATTGTGGTCCTCCTATGCATCCAATTCATCAACATAGCATACAAAATGAACACAAAACACAAATCATCAACAGATACATACAAACACTATATGGGCCTATTGTAAATCACCACTCTGATATCACCATGCTGTTCAGGCACTTTCAGCTGCAGTGCCACATTGCCCTGATGTGGCTGCTGTCGATATTTAAAGGTTTTATGACATTCATTTTCATTTATTTTTCTTTTTCTTTTTCTTTTTTCTTTTAGGTTTTATGACCTCAATTACACCCAAAAACCCTGAACTTTGAACATTCAGTGGATTTTCTGTGGTCTGAACTTTTCTTTGGGGTTTTTTGGGCCTTTTTTAGCTACAATGAAAACAGGCAACACAGTGAAACAGTGACATCTGCTGGCAAATCCCATTGACATATATGGGATTTGCAGTAAGTGATGTCACTTACTGCCGGCAAATCAGAGCACCTGTTTGAGCCAGAAAACCCCAGATCACAGAAAATCTACTGAATGTTAAAAGTTCATGTTTTTTGGGTGCAATTGAGATTAGAAAACCTAAAAAAAAACAAGAACAATTCCAAAACCTTTTTTTTAATGTCACAATCCCTTTAACCACCACCACTTTTTGGTGATCCATTTATTTGGGTCCATATTATGGTCCATATATCATAATCTACTGTATATGATATGACATTACTGCGTCCCGCAAGTGGAAATCAACAATGGCGGACAAAACAAATGCTAATTTGGAACTAAAGAGGCCAGAGTGGGAGGGATTATACCAAGTACAGTATAGGGTGATACATTATATGTATGACATCACTGGTACCACCAAATAAATCAGTTAGCCTGTTCTGAGACCAATTTCCATAAAAAACCCTATATTGATGAGAAAGCCTGATTGTTCAAAATTGGGTATATTTGTGGGGATACATATAGGGGAGCCCAAAAACACACAGAAATCACACCCGTGTGAACTGAGTGGTGCAACTCCCCTCTGCCCCTGCCCCTCCCTCTCTCTCTCTCTCTCTCTCTCTCTCTCTCTCTCTCTCTCTCTCTCTCTCTCTCTCTCTGTAATTAGCAGGCAACAGTGCAACACTCAGAGATGGGCAGTATTTGAAATACGTATTTGAAATACTTTTTTGTATTTTGTAATTTGTATTTCGCTGGGATGGAAGATATTTTGTATTTAGATAATTTTTTTGACCCATTATTTGTATTTTGTATCAAAATACATTTTCAATGTATTTTGCCCATCTCTGGCAACA
>NC_139705.1:45135022-45142522 GCF_964188405.1 Protomyctophum parallelum | reverse complement strand
TTTCAATCCAAAAACGTTTTTTTTTTTTTAATTCAAAAGTGTTTTTTTTTTTTCAGATTTAAAACGATTCTCTATTCAAAATGATTCTCGATTCAATACATAGGATTTCATCTACTCCAGCCAACTGAAGTGACTATAATATACTACAGTAACTTGAAAATGACTGAAGACATGATGTTTACTGTGATTAGGATGAGTTTAGATTATTTCATATCACAAACACCATGTAGTGAAAACTCCTGTAACTATGAATCGATTTTGAATCGTTCATAACGGGAATCGCGTTGAGGGAATGACCTCAGCGAATTCTAATTCGAATTGAAAGTTTTTGACACCCCTAATATCGTATGTGTGTCCAATCCTCACAATTCAGAGCACACCCAGGCATCTGTATATCGTATGTGTGTCCAGTGACAGTCCCCACAGTACAGAGCAACACAAGACACTTAACCCATTTTGGGGCGGGAACCCCTTTTGGTGTTTTAACTAAGCATTATGTTATAATTTAGCTATTGAAAAAATAGCAGATCTACAAGCTCGTAGCGCGCCACCGAGTGGCGCACTACGAGCTTGTAGGTCGGCTATTTTTTTTTAATCGTGAAAATGTGGCACAAATCTTTGAATATAATATTCTTTCAGAAGACTTTTTATTTATTTCGACATCAGGCCTAAGACACAGAGTACTAGCAGTGACTCCATTCTGTTACAGTCACTGTGGCTCCTAGAAAACAAGCTACAGCACCACCTGCTGTATCTCAGTGGGCATTGCATCCCCCTAGTCTTGTCAGTCAGTTCGCCCGCTAATGGTGGCAGCCCCAATTTAAACCAAACCTAAATTGTTACCTAGTAACGTTTGGTTTAGAGACAAAAAACAAAGAAGAAAGATCTTCTTGACTGTAGTTTTGGGAGTTTTGTCTTTTCTTTCAATCACACTTTCTCCTGTCCCCTCAGTCTCGGCACTTGGATAAGAGATCTATAGGGGCAAAAAGACAGGAGCAGTTTGTAAATCTAAAGCAGAATAAGAAAAAGCCAAGACATCAGAGGCAGAATGGTTGCTGGATGGAGGGGGGTTGGGTTGGCTCTCTGTTCCAGATCTGTGAGATCTACTGTCGCTAATCATGGTGGCTGAAGCCAGACAGTAATTGGCTCTTCGCGGCTCCAGCCCCTTCTTGACCCTTTGACCCCTGCACTAAAGAGGAAGAGGGCGGAGCCGGAGCGCGGAGGCCAGATGCACTTTGAAACTGAAAATGACCTCAGCGATGATGATGATGATGATGTCACTGGAACAGTGGAGAAGGGCTGCAACTGTTGATTATTTTCTCACAGATTATTCTATTGATTAATTAATTGATCAACTAATCTCGAAGCATAGTTTTGATTGGTAATTTTCTTTTATACAAAAAGTTTATTCATACGCAAATGTGTGTGTGTGTGTGTGTGTGTGTGTGTGTGTGTGTGTGGTGGGGGGGGGGGGTCTGGCATGGATAAAACATCTACCCCGCTGTCGGTTCTGTGAATGCAGAACTGTGTGCATTTTTACGGAACACAGACGTCCCCATGCTGGTCTGTGTAAAAGGGAACTCCATAGTGTCAAAGCTCCCTTAATGACTCAGGTAAAAAAAAAAAAAAAAAAAAAAAACGTTTTGCGGTGAGAATAGCAGATCTACAAGCTCACAGCGTGTCGCGGATGCGACGTGTTGTGAGCTTGTAGGTCTGCTAATTCTCTGCCGTTCTCGCGCGACGGAGCATATACATTTGGCTTAAATAACGGGTGGAAGAACAGGAAGGCAGCATTTTGACAATGAAACCATTACAGGAACTATAAACCTGTGTACAGTAGCTTCACTCAGTGGCTGTTTTCATTATTGGTTTTGTTTGTTTTGTCGTTTTGAATATGTAAATATTCTTCTATCTTGAGTCTGTATTACTTTTTTTCTTTCTCTGTAACTTCTATTGGGGCATAGACGTGTACTTTTATAAACATTTCCCATGTGTAATTTATAATATGCTACCATTAAATTTTGATGGAGAATGTGAACACATATCCGATGTTTTTATTGTACTATATGATGCAAACATTATTCCACAACACCTACTCCAGTAATTTCTCTCGCTCTCTAACTAAACGTTTCCTCACACGACGGAAAGAAAATAATCACTAAATTAACCTTTTGTGCAGTTCATGTATATTTTATCTCTTTTGTTGGATGCGTCGTCTAGCCTTAGAATCAGAGCAGAAGTCTAATTGCTGAACGAGAGGTAATTATATCATGTCACCCGGCTGCGTTACAACCCCCTAACTGTGAATCTGACCCCTCCTCTCTAGTGCTGTAGTAGATGTGTACAGGTTTTGTGTCGTGCTTGTGAATCCGTGATCCTTGTATAGCTTCATTCCTGCTTCGTCAACGCTTCTAGCGATCTAGCCGATGGCTAAATGTATATATAGGGGCTAATTGAGACCACTGCGACCCTCTCTCTGCAAATGTTCCGATGCCTAATTGATTTGCCTCATGACAACGCGTGCTGTCGCCTGTATTTTGGGTGTCGCATTGCCGAAAACTGACATTTTGTTTGTTAGGCCTGTACTAGGCCTTTCAGTTGTTCATTTGTTCACAATGCACAAGCACAGCAAACACATTCATGCACTCACTCACGCAAGCACGCACGCACGCACACACACACACACACACACACACACACACACACACACACACACACACACACACACGCACACTTTGTGTACTGGAGCGCCCTTCACCTAGCTTAACTCCCAGTTAAGTCTAGACCTTCAGATAATTGGCTTATAGCAAACCCTGAGTGTAAGATTGGGACATGCTATTAGCATTAGCGTTTTGTTTACCCAAGCTTCAATATGTGTGTTTGTGATTATATTTCCCCCCTCCCCCACCCCCCCTGACGTCCATTTCATATTTCATCGCATTGAAAGATGTTTGGACACTTTCTTTTCATTTGTTATTTCTTTTGTTTTGTTATTTTCAAATTCTCGTCATTTTTGTAATGCGACGAAGTATGAATTAGCTTCAGTCTGTCAGTGAGTCTGTCTGTCTGTCTGTCTATCTGCTATCTATATGCAGAGACTGCCTCTTCAGAGTGTGTGTTGTGTGTGTGTGTGTGTGTGTGTGTGTTGGTTCGCGTTCCTTTGACTCGGTTGCCTTGGTGTGGAAGAAGAGCCGTTGTTGCTAGGGCAACTGTATCTTTGACTGGCATTAGGGGGTGGTGGCCATGGGGGAGTTCAGAAGTACATTTCTAAACCTTGGTGTTAATTAAATGCAATAAGTGGAGAAAAGTAAAGTCTCAGGCACACATAGAAGAAAAGCCCTCGTTCGCTCAACGCTCTAATCCGTCTTTGTCTCTCTGCGTCTCTCTCTCTCCCTTTCTCTCTCCCTCTCTCTCTCTCTATCTCTCCCTCTCTCTCTCTCCCGACAACAGTGAATGACTTCACGGTCATCCGGAAAAAGTTCAAGTGCCCGTACTGCAGTTTCTCCGCCATGCACCAGTGCATCCTGAAGAGACACATGCGCTCGCACACCGGCGAGCGGCCCTACCCCTGTGAGATCTGTGGCAAGAAGTTCACCAGGAGAGAGCACATGAAGAGACACACGCTGGTGAGTGACTGAGTGACTGACCGACTGACCGACTGACTGACTGACCGACCGACCGACCGACTGACTGACTGGATGGACGGCTGGTGAGGACTCAGACTGCGTGCTGCGTTCACACTGCCAGCTAGAGCCCTGCATGCGCGGGAGTGATTTATTAATCCCATTCCCGCACGCTCCCGTTGAAATTCAGTCCAATCGCCGCCCGCTCCTGCAATGATTAAATTTTTGACCACACGCATCATGTGACCGCCTGTCCGCTGCCCCCGACCCGCAACAACAAAATATGTCCCACTGAGTCCATTTTATCGTTTAGCCCATTCTGACCGGGCACCCATTTTGGTGTCAGCATCATGTTATGCTTTAGCTATTTAAAAATAGCAGATCTACAAGCTCATATCGCGCCACCGAGTGGCGCGATACGAGCTTGTAGGTCTGCTATTTTTTGAAAAATCGAAGAGCGACTGACATTTTTTAGAATCTGATCTCAGGTCAGAATGGGTTAATCAGACCAGTGTGTGTCCGGCGGAAACCTCGTATGAATCCGATCTCAGGTCAGAATGGGTTAGTCCTGCTAAACCAGCAATATGTCCATTGAGATCGTGGGGGAAAAATACATTTACCCAAACAGTTGCTGAGATTGAGCAGGCGTGCATGCAGGGGAGAGGAGTTATGTATTTGTGTGAGGAGCTGATCACAGTCACATAATAGGGACAGTTATATTATATTATCCCATTCTGACCTGAGATCAGATTCATACGAGGTTTCCACTGGACACACACTGGTCTGATGAACCCATTCTGACCTGAGATCAGATTCTAAAAATGTCAGTCGTTCTTCGATTTTTTTCAAAAATAGCAGACCTACAAGCTCGTATCGCGCCACTCGGTGGCGCGATATGAGCTTGTAGATCTGCTATTTTTAAATAGCTAAAGCATAACATGATGCCGACACCAAAATGGGTGCCCGGTCAGAATGGGTTATATAGTTATATATATATGTTATATTAGGCCTATTATCCCATTTTGGGCGGGAACCCCTTTTGGTGTTAGCATTATGTTATGCTTTAGCTATTGAAAGATAGCAGATCTACGAGCTTGTAGGACTGACATAGAAACATAGCTTTTCCAGAAAACTGTCAGCGTGTAGAAGATTTTTTTTTAATCTGATCCCAGGTCAGAATGGGTTATGCTATATATTATATTATCGTATTGTGCCACTCACAGACACTGCACAGCAGTGCGCACACAGTGGGTGGAGAGACATAGAGAGATAGTGTAGACCCTGTAGAGAGAGAGAGAGGTGCTGCGTGCTGTTGGTTACTGATTATAAGACAAATTGTATACCATACTACATGTGTTCTGCTTCACGTTATTCCTGAGTGATGCACACAGGGAAAAGAAAAAAAAGGGGTTTGCGAGAATGTCCGTCGCGGGGAAAAGAAACTCCACACATGCACTTCTCACAGAGTGATTACTATAATGATTGACAGGTGCAGCAGCTTTGGGAGCATGCCTGAAGATGTCTGTTGGAGAGAGTGAGACTCCACGGTGCTTGTCCAGCGCAGTAGGGAAATGATACGTTCAGACATTCATATTTTGCAGGGATTTTAATACCGCCTGCCGCCACCAACATTTACATTGGGTCCCGCGTTCTCCCGCTCCCGTTGCAGCCCTCTACTGCCAGCTACAAGCAGAGTTGCCAGATTTTGGAGAGAAATAAGCAACCATGTGGACAAATGCATTATTATTTTCGGGGGTCTTGACATGAAAATGCCTGAGAACCACTGGTTTAAACCAAAAACCTGCTATTACAAATATATTCAAGCTACGGAAAAACAAGCCCAAAGTCGCTTATAATAAGCAGACATGGCAACACTGGCTACATGCTATTTTCAATGGAAGCCAGCAACATGAAGATAGTTACCTCCACTTGCAGCATTGACGCATGCTTGCAAAGACCCAAAATGTCGGCTTAAGCTTCACACTAGCAGCTACAAAAGTGTTGTTTTAAAACACATTCTTCTCTCCACACAAGCTCGCCTGCTCACAATAGGAGGGTCAGACAGTGCCCTGTTCTCTTTTAACATTTACATTTTACCTTAAACTTTTTTTCTTGCTCGCCGTCGCTTCCAGCTACGGACACAATGCTTGAGGATGTCAATTGTGTTGCGCAGCACATACTGTAGCAACACTGACTCTGTGACAGACAGTGTATGGCTACAACTACACTGGCGCGTCAAGATACGCCTAGAGCAGGCGTCTCTTCCGGGTTTTTAACAGCTGGTGGATGGAAGTGACGCTCGCGCGCGCCCTCAACTTGTAGTGTCGGCAAAAAAAACAGAAACACGTGTTAAGTTGAAGCCGCGCACGCCACGAGCGTCATTTCCATCCGCCAGCTGTCAAAAAACCTGGAAGAGACGTCTCTAGGCTCTAGGCGCGTTCACACTCTATCGGAGGACAATTGGACTAGTGTTTTGGAGTAGTTTAGCATTGCCAGTGTGAACTAGAGCAACATGGTATAAATCCTCTTTTCCATGTGTAAGATTCCATTTGGTTCCATTCTTTACAGTCTCAGAAGGACATAAACATGGGCTGGCACCGAGAAGAATTATCATCTCTTTGAAACCTCTGCTGGCCTGTGTCCTCCACACAACCTCCTGTCTTTGATTTACTCACTCCTCTCACGCACGCACACACACACACACACACACACACACACACACACACACACACACACACACACACACACACACACACACCAAAACAAACCCACATACGTAGCAGACTTGTGCTCTCACAGAAAAAAAGAATAATATATATATATTAGCAGCAGAGGAGATTTTCCAATCATAAATGGTATGTTTTTGATGCACCGCAAACTTGTTGATTGGCTATTTTTGCAACTTTTGTGTGCCAAGTATAAAGTAGAAGAGAAGAGGGCCAAACTAGTGTGTCTCCCTCCCCGCAGGTCCACAGCAAGGACAAGAAGTACGTGTGCAAGGTGTGCAGCCGCGTCTTCATGTCGGCGGCCAGCGTGGGCATCAAGCACGGCTCGCGGCGCCACGGCGTCTGCGGCGACTGCTCGGGGCGCGGCATGGCCGCCCTGCTGGACCACAACGGCGAGGCAGGCGGCGAGCTCTCCCCAGAGGAGGAGATGTACCCCGGAGACCACCACCACCTCCACCACCACCACCGCTTCCACGACCACCACGACCAGGCCGAGTGCGACGGAGACGCCGAGGGCGAGGAGGAGATGATGACGGAGGGCGAGGGGGGCGACGCGATGATGGGGGAGGGGGAGGAGGAGGGAGAGGGGGGCGGAGGAGGAGGAGGGAAGTGGAAGGACTCGGGGGTGATGGGGGCCGACGGGGAGGCTGTGGTGGCGGGGGCGGCGGCGGGCGCCGCGCTGGACAATGAGAAGGAGGAGAGCGACTCGTCGGCGCCGGAGGGCGAACATCAGAACGGCAGCGAGAAGGACTTCACGTGGATCTCCTAGGATCCGCCCCCAGGGGCTCTGGTGCCCCGAGGGGCTCTGGACGCGCCACACACCCCCCACGGAGGATCTCTGATGATCATCCACCCCATGGGCAGAAGGGTTTCTCTGCCCGTCTTTAGCCCACACAGCGGGCGGGCCTTCCTCTTGGATGGGCACGGTGCAGGGTGATGCTGCGCCACAATGATACACAAAACCATTATGGAGGGACACGCTCCTATGCACATACAGTACAGTACAGTACAGTACATTCATGCACACACACACACACACAACACACAACCAAACACTCACACGCACACACTCTCACACACACACACACACACAGGATTCTCCCCGGTCAGCCGTGATCTTGGTGATGTGACTGACTGGGATGTGGGAAGAG
>NC_139705.1:45000022-45132522 GCF_964188405.1 Protomyctophum parallelum | reverse complement strand
GTTTGTTTGTTTGTTCTGGAGGCTCCAAAAGGTCCTACTGTGTAACGTCTTGCAGAAAACCTAGTGTTAAAGTGTAGGGTAAGTGACTCTTTAAGTGTTACATAGCTCTATATTCTGATGGTAAAACACCGAAAATGGATTTTCAGGTTCTCGGGATACCGATCTCATCCAATCGGGGAAAGATAACTCATACAGGATTAGCAAGTGGCAGTTGGAACTAGTGAGCAGACAAAAAATTTAACTGGATCACTCAAATTGAAGCTGATACACGGATACGTTTATCAAATACTCATACCGAACTAACATGCTATAGCAATAAGAATATAGAGCTTTAACTTTTAAACAAAACCACTTTGTTTTAATCAAAATATATCACTCGCCCTACCTTTTAATGTAACTCAAAAGAGTGTACAGATGGAGGCAAACACTGGTCTTTGGACCCTTACATTTGGTTCCTTTTTGCACACTCGTCCCAGTTATTTTTATGGTCCTTGCAGATGATGCGTTATTTTCTGCAGTTTTTAAAAGAAAACGGCAAGAGCCTGCAGGGACCTAACGCTGATTTGACTGTATCAAGTTGAGTTCCCTCCTCAGTATTTAAACCACACCACCATGTGGTGGTAATCGGATAGAGTGGCCAGCTAAACATTGTGAGCACTATTAGACCAAATGTCTTCTAAATCAGTAGTTCTCACATAGCCAACTCAAAAATCTAAAACGACACTGATGCTTTCCCGGTTTCAATGGGTTATTTGGCAAAGGGCATTTTAAAATGGTAATGGTATACAATACATGGTTTGAACAGGATCACACATTTGACAGGTGAAGGCCTAATGTTGCTGCAATTGCTTGTCATTAGGGGCAAACACAAGAAGTCGAAGGGTAAAAATAGGTCTGATAATGATGTACCGTGCATGTTCAAATCATGTGTACTTTGCATCGCGTCAGAGTCGACCATTTTCCAAATTGTTATTTATTTACATTTTGAAAAAAACAAATTGCCAGCAATGTTTAGTTGTCCTGCATCGGCTCTGATGGTCAGAGAGCGCGGCCGGTCGGTGTCGAGCGAGTTTACGTTATTTCTAGCCACCAGCTGCTGGGCGATGTTTCACCCTCGACTCCAGTGCAAAGGAGATAAATGGAGTGTGTGTGTGTGTGTGTGTGTGTGTGTGTGTGTGTGTGTGTGTGTGTGTGTGTGTGTGCATGTGCGTGTGCGTGCGTGCGTGTGTGTGTGTGTGTGTTGCGTATGCGTGCGTGCGCGTGCGTGCGTGCACAGCAGATCCTCCGGGAAACGTTCTGCTGTGAGGTGGAGGTTGCAAAACATTAGGCCTCGGGTTATGACTCGAGGGCCTTGGACTGCACTTCCCATCAACCCCCACTGAGCGGCCGCACACAAATGTGATTGGCTATTGCTTTTTTTCTTTCCTTCGTTATTTCTTGGTAAACTAATCTTTATTTAAGTTGTGTTATTATTTATTGTGTTTCTATTTTCTTGCTTGGACCCATCTATTGGATTATTTCGTGGAAAGACCATATAGGTAGGATATCTTTGAATGTTAACGCCTGATTTATCCTCCCGTTGTACGATGTTGTCCCATGGCTATTGTTTTTGGACTCGGGACACTGTCTTACGACTTAAGTAGAATAAATCTGGCATTTAATGGTGGGTTTGGAAGGAGTTTCTTAGCCCCCCTGCGGTGCTGTTGTGAGCATTGAGAGATGTATGTATGTATGTATGTATGTATGTATGTATGTATGTATGTATGTATGTATGTAACGTATGTATGTATGTTATGTACAGTATGTATGTATGAATGCATGAGTTCCCCGGCCCTGTGCTTGTGTTTTTTCACGGCCTGTACTGTATCGTTTGAATCTTCCTCATAACCGGGCTGTACTTTCAGGAAAATGTCTGCCACCAACTCCCCCTCAATATGTGCCTCAATGACATTTCACCTGTGTGCGTAATGTATGTATACGTGTATGTGTGAGCGTTCCAAAGTGAGTCTGCGGAGATAAGGGAAATGAATTGTAATCAATGGATTTAAATATAATGAAGATTTTAACCGATCAGATTATAAAGATGCAAATCATTCAAAGAAGAAAAAATGACTTGTTCTTTGGAGAGAGACAAATCAGATCGAGTGTCTTACTTTTCTAGTTTTATTTCCGTGTGTTGCGTGTTGATAATAAAGCCCGATTTATGCTCCCGTCGCACAACGGCATCGCTCGGTCCTAAAATAGCTGACCCACTTGTAGATCTGCTATTTTCGGCGTGCGACTAAAAAGGCCAATATGTTCTTCTTTTCTGACGTCGTAAAATCTTCCGGTTCCGGAAAGGCTGCTTTCCGAAGTCCGAACTATACAGTTCGATGAGTGAGGACATCTGGAAGTACTCGTTGAAGTGTTCCGAGTCCGAGACCACCCCATCCGAGGTTCAAATCAGTTAGTAGTTTATTATATGGCCTCGTCGGAAAGGGAGTAGGCTACAGTACGTATTGCGCGTAGAGCATGAACCGGGCTTAACCCTTTGTGGTCCTGATTCCGTGCTCTTATCACTGCATGCCTGGTGTTCATTTCGTCATACCAAAGCGGCGTCTTCTCAGCAGGGGCGTCATTTGGGCCTCTAGGGTGTTGCCATGGCAACACCCTAGCGATTTCATAAAAAAAAAAAAAAAGTCAATGATGCTTTTTTTTTTTTTTTGGTCAGGAGTAGGGGTGGGTCCCGAATCTCGGTACCAAGTATGTACCGAACCGAACGTCACACGCTATTTATTTATTTCTTCCCTTAATAGATGCGCAGGGAACAGAGCTGATCTACAAGCCTACACCGCGTTGCATCAGCGACGAGTTGTGGGCTTGTGGCTTGCAGAGGCGGAGCCATCTCTCTGCATGAAGTTAGTTGTTGAGGAGTAGAGACAGAGAGACGCGCTGTGCCTGGCACTGAGGCGACATCATTATTAAAGTTTCTTAAACGTAATTTTCAAGTAAAGTTTATGGGAGGAAACTTTTAAGAGGGGACAGGAATCTTGCGCCTTGTCGCAGCATTGAATCAACATGAGACAAGGAGAGAAAGCGTCGGTGCACTCACTTCGAGTGCGCACCCGTGTGTGTGTGTGTGTGTGTGTGTGTGTGTGTGTGTGTGTGTGTGTGTGTGATCACGGCGTAGGGTCAGATACCCAGTCTAACTTCGAGAGGTGGCGAAAAAACAACAAAAGATAGCCTACTTTGGGCAGCCCGTGTGCATGCACATTTCTGTTAGTACAGTAGCAAACCAAGCCGCCTTTGTTTTCAATGATCCCCCATTGACACGCTGCCCCTTCCCCTTCATTAGCGATGCTAATTTACACAGTCAATCGTGTGTGTTGCTCTCAGATCTCAGACATGCTTTTATTTGTTATTGGTAATAAGAGAAGTAGCCTGTGTCCAAAACCGTTCCAAAACCGTTAGTAACACTATTGCCCTGGGTAAATACAGAATCGATATTATATAGATACATTTAAAATAATCACTATATTATCCACAAATGGCTCAATAAAGGAGAAGATGATATACTATTCATTATACATGTCTTTAGTTTACAGTATACACTCTGCTCTGACATGCCATGCAGACTGTGCACCACATGATATTCTTTTCTAGATTTCTGACTTTGTGTTGCAGTGATGTTTATGTTGTGTAGTCTCTCAGGCATATTTGTTGTCATTGTCAGTAGTAGTAAGAGGTAACTGTAGTATCCACAAATGGCTCAACTGTTAAAGGAAAGGATGTTGGTCTACTCTATTCATCTGTCTTAAAGCAAAGTCTTTGTAATAAAAGCTTTGTGAAAAACAATTGACCTTAAGTTTATACCATTAATTTTTTTACTATATTATCCACAAATGGCTCAACTGAATGAGGAGGAAGAGGATGTCACACTATTTATTCATTACATGTCTTAAATTGACATTGAGCTTTTTTGTTAAACATTTGACCTCTTTTATATCATTTTGGAACCGAAATAGGGAACCGTTAAGAACCGGAATCGATAAGCAGAACCGGAATCGGTACCGGACTCGGAAAAATCCTAACGATACCCATCCCTATAGTCAGGAGTGCCCTTTTCCTTTTTGCGTGCTTAAATAAACATCCATATTTTGAAAAGGCTTATGTTGTCTCAAGCCCTTTGCGCACATTGACACGTTACAATTTAGCCTTTAGACCCGCAAGAAACCGCAAAAAAGTAAGAAAAAACCCGATAAAAACCCGAAAAAATGCACGCGCGCTGCGCGCGCGTGCATGACCGTTCGCCCCCGCAACACCCTAGCTTTTGGTCTAATTACGCCACTGCTTCTCAGCGACTGCACACAAGCTGTCTCATTCCGCGTGATGCAAAACTGGAACTGTTTGCTCTATTGCAGATGAATTATGGGTATTCTTAGAAATGTACAAAAAAAAAGAAGAAAATTGCAATCCTGATTTAGCCTGTATAGCTTGATTCACATGTGCAAAAATCATGAAGCCATAGATATGGGTATATCTATATTATATTTCAAAAATTGGCTCTTTTTTATTTTAGATTCTGTTCTTCTACTTAAGAGTGACGTGTGTATACCTTCATATATATTGAATTTATATTACTATTATATATTATTTATTTTATCTCTCAAGTTTCCGAGTTGTTGTCTTTCGTTTGCAAAGGGGCCACACTTGAAACTTGTTTTTGTTTATTTTTATTTTTATTTTTTTCGTTGGGAATAATATTGTTCAGTATGATACTGACTTTATATTGATGATGACGATGATCATAAACCTGTGTTTGTAACAAAAACGTGTTAAATAATCCCCCAAAAAAGAAAGAAAGAAAAAAAAACAGAAAAAAAAAAAAACTGTCCTGTTTTTACACCTGTTTTGTTTCTGGGCAGATTAAAGTGCTCTTGTGCAGATTATTTTCTGTTTGGTAGTGCTGATCACTTCAAGACATTTTTACATTCAACCATGAGCCTCCTGTTTTGATGTCGGGCCCACAAAGCCAGCCCAAGCCTCTTTCTAACTTCATGTTTAGTGGGAAAATTAATTAGCTTGACTATTATTTGCAAAAACCAATCAGTCTCAATAAATTTTGAAATTGCTGCTGTAAAGAAGTGAAGCATGTGTGCAGTGTGTCTTTCTTTGCTCCGTTTCGTTTCGTGGTGGATTAACTACATTTAACTACTTTATGTCTCAAACTGTTACTTTTCAGGATTCAAATTCAAAAGTAGATGATCTGCGAGCTTCGACATGCAGTGTGCAGCGCTCAGTTTTATAGCTCTGTCTTTTGTGTGACTGTAGGCTAGTAATATAAGATCAAGTTGGTCATTCATTTCAGAAGAAAACACAAAAAATGTAATATGGAAATGATAGGTTTCTGCCTGACAGCAACGATATTTAACTCAATGGGTTTGAGTCTACTTTATCCCCCACAGGCATGCTGGTTATTCTCTTGGTATTGTTATACCACGTTCTGTCCACAAGGGGGCAGAATCATCAAATAAAAGACTCAAGGCAGTTATGTCGACATAAGTGCATGGAGGTTACTAGGGTATCACAAAATGTAATATGTTATAAGGCATCATCATAATGCATACAATATGAAATAATGCATCAAACAAGTCTGTTATTAAGTTACAGTTAGATGATCTAGTCCTACATACTTTCACCTAGAAACCCCATTCAACCCATTTAGGTTAATCTTACGGTGGACAAAGGAATCTTTGAAATGTTTCAGTTTTAGAAACATAGTGCTTTCAAAGAGACATTTACAATGGGGCTCAATGGCAGATAGGCTATAGGCACGTCAAAAAGTCACTTTCATGGAAATTGGAAATACTCAAGTAAAGTACAAATACCTCAAACAGTACATTACTTAAGTAAAAGTACTTAGTTACTTTCCACCACTGCATACATCCAAGCAGCTAACCTCCCCATTGGTGGATGTGATCCTGGCAACCAGCCCAGGTGTGTTCCGGTCCTGTTGATTGAGCTGAGCAGGACCTAGAAAGAAACCTGGCTCCTGCTCAGCTCTATCAACAGCACCAGAACACACACTCGTTACTTTTCTTCCAGTTTATTATACTCGTCATCACTCTACTAGTCCTACATACTTACACCTAGAAACCCTATTCAAACCTACTTAGGTTCATCTTACGGTGGACATGTTTGCCTTAAAAGGAATCTTTGAAATGTATCATAGTTTTAGATTTAGATCAGTGATTTTCGTCTTTTTTCCCCCAAAAATGGCATGCTATAGTAAGCTGTCTGAGGCCATGGGCTATAGCCCATGGTCACGGAGTGATTTTCGTATTTTTTTTTCAAATCATCAAAAATGATGAAAACCGGCATGCCATAGTATGCCGTCCGAGGCCATAGGCTGAACTTGAACCCATGACCTGTGGCTCACATAGACAGCAGCTTATCACAGAATGCCACCATGCTCTTTGAGAATCTCCTCAGCTATCCATCTCTTTCTAGTGTTCTTCTGGATGTTATTCTCCAAAACATGCTGCAGAGTGAAAGTAGGAGGAACTCAGCTGGATTTGAACTCACAACCTCTGGCTCACATGGACCGGTGCCACTAGCTCTCTGTGATTTTATGTTGTAAGTTGTTCTTCTTGGTGTCACTTTTCAAATGGGGCCTTGGGATCATGTACAGATCATTTGAATGGTGCTGTGCATCAAAGGTGTCTTTAGTGCTTTTAAGTGTTATCGTGGATGTTAATCAGATATAATACAGAGGAGAAACCATGACAGGACACAGACAGCCTGGTAGCGCAATGTGTTAAGTGGCTGTCCACATGATCCAGATGTTGTGGGTTCAAATCCCACTCTGTTCTTTACTCCCCCGGAAGTCTCACTCGGTCAGGCTATAAGGTAGTGATGGTGAAGTTGGTAAAGAAAAAAAAACCTTGAAGTAAAAAAATCACTTCACCTAGAAAACTCCATTCACCCTTTTTATAATTCAACTTACTGTAGGCACACATGCTGGAACTTTTTACTTTGAAATGTTTTGTAGTTTCTGAGTTATTTAACTTAAACGCCCAATGCATTCTTAATGGCTATAGCACAAACTTTGGCATGCTACTAGTCCTACATATAGAAACCCCATTCAAACCTATTTAGGTTCATCTTACGGTACTTTGAAATGTTTTGTAGTTTCTGAAAATGCTTTGTTTTTAAATGTTACTTTTATAGTAGACTAGTTCCTTTCTAACTCTCCAACTCCCCCTGGTCTGGGATCTCCAGTCCTCTGTAGGTATAATAAAGACTGTTTAAGCGTGCTATTTTGCTTTGCAGAGAATCAAGCTCTCCTTGAATGACACTACTTGGAGCCTGTTGTAAAACAACCCTTTTTGTCAATATTGTTTGCGTCTTCTAGTAACCGTTACAAGAATTGAACTGGTACAATATATCTTGTATTTCTTTCCTGTTGAAAAACTTTGCTCTTCTCTCTAAGAATGTGGCTCCTTCCTCTGCTAGGTGCAAACTCACTAGGATTGATTGAAGTATTTATGAACAGTTTGCAGAATGGGTACAAATGAAAGGACAACTCAATATAAATACTGTAGACGACATACTTATAGAGCATTACACTTGTTTCCAACAGGGTCCACCATTTTCAATTTCAGAGCAAAAATAAATTAATCCCGTGGTTGTGCCGAATCTGGCTTGAACATTCGTTGACATTAACGAAAATGTGGACAGGTAAATGGTGCATTTATATAGTGCCTTTATCCAAGGCGCTTTACATAGATTGTACATTACATTCACCCATTCACACACACACACATTCATACACCGATTGCGGCGAAAGCCATGCAAGGTGCCAACCAGTACATCGGGAGCAATTTGGGGTTCAGTGTCTTGCCCAAGGACACTTTGACATGTAAACAGGACGAGCCGGGATTCGAACCGCCGACCCATGGATCATTGGAAGACCTGCTCTACCTCCTGAGCCACAGTCGCGCTAGGTCGCCCAGGTACATGGGTATCTTGGGTGGGTACATGGGTATCTTGGTGGTGTAGCGAATCTTGTGGACCAGACCAGGGTTGCAAGATGCTGCAACCCTAAGCCATTCCAAAAGACGAAAATCACTCAGAGACCATGGACTATAGCCCATGGTCTCGGAGTGATTTTCCGTAATACCAAAAACCTACTACCAGGGAGGCTCAGAGAGAGTCTAAATAGCTAATCAAATACAGATTAATAAGAACAATATGTCTTGAAACTACTTGTCACGGTTCGTGACGTGTTATGTTTAACTTGTGTACCTTTTATTTTGTAGTATTGTTTTGTGCCTTCCTGTCTGCCCCTGTAGTTCTGTACCTGCCTTGTCTAACCTGTATTGTGATTAGTCTTTGTTTTCCACCTGTGTCCTCTTAGTCCCCCAGCCAATCCCTGTCTGCCTGATTTTGAGTTTTGTTTCACCTGTGCCTAGTTAGTCTGTGTCTATTTATCAGAGGTGGGAGGAAGTCCCTATGTTGCAAGTCCAAGTCGAGTCTCAAGTCTTTGCTCTCAAGTCAAGTCAAGTCTCAAGTCTTTGGCATTCAAGTCCCAAGCAAGTCCAAGTCCTGAACTTTTAGTTTCGAGTCCCAACCAAGTCCTAAGCATTTTGTTTCAAGTCCCAACCAAGTCCTTACCTTTTGTTTCGAGTCCCAAACAAGTCCTAAGCATTTTGTTTCAAGTCCCAACCAAGTCCTTACCTTTTGTTTCGAGTCCCAAACAAGTCCCACCAAGACATAATACTAATTAATGGTATGTAAAGATTTACATAAATCATGAGCATCTATTGAGCCATTTAGATCATGTCAAAGGTCATGTCTCACCGAGACACAGGATCTGACACAAATTAAATGTTTCCCCTGAGCAAGCAGGCTATTATTATTACAATGGTAAAATGTCATTACTTGCACTGAAAAGGTGTTCAAATCCAGGGTAGAAGAGGAATGTTACATAATGCCTCGATCCACTTTTTCCACTCCCGATCCGATACCGATCTAAAATCATCAAAACCGATCCGATAACTGATACCGATCTGATATCGATCCAATCCGATCCAGCACATATTTAAGTCGCTCTATGCTTTCCCAAATCTGTCAGACTTTTTTTTATCTTTACCTTTTATTACAGATGTTATAGTCTGGAATGTTGAATCAGGATTGATCAAGTGATAATATTATTACTCAAAACAGAGAACAACACCTCCCCAGAATAATAGTCAACAAACAAGTTCCACAATGAGTATAGGTTGAGAATAACTGACCCATTTATTTTTAACAACTTGAGCCTATACTTCAAATGTGGAAGTGTTCTAGTGACAAATTTATTTTATTGTATTCTATGCCTTTTTTATCCATACTATTTATTATTATTATGCACATTATGCACAAAATTTTAAGGACCCAGCAATTTGTATCTCTGTGACCCCAAATTATTATTTTGTATTTGTTTATATTGTAAAATCAATGTCAATTTAGAGTGTACAAATGGAACCTATCATTTGGCTGGGAGTGGGGACCCCTGATCCCCAAACCGTGCATACTGTCCTACAGCTACACAGCACACTGTCTGTCCGTGACAATGGAAATAGTGACGTCTGTTTATTTAAGCATTGGTTAGCACTTAAGCAGTTATTAGCATCATAGCATGGTCTGTCACATAAGTATTGACAAACAGCGGTCATATTTGTCAACCAACTGTTGGGGACTGTGGGGATATATCATTTTAAGAACATGAGCATGTCGTCATGCTCAGCTGTCAGCTTGTTGCGCTGTTCCGTCTCTCTCGTCTAAGATGTTGACGCTAATCAATGCTAAAGATTAGCTTGCATGGAGCAAAGGCTGAAACTTTGCTGCTGTTGTTGCCACGGTGGCAAATCCATTTTTGCACTCGGCTGTTGGGTCTTTTTTGTTTTATAATATATAATACGCCCATGCGGGAGCGGCTGTCAATGCGGCTTTCTCCACACTGAGTAGCAGCGCGCAGTAATGGCTAGTGGCTAGCCTAGCAGCCTGCACTGTGCAAGACTGCCACTGTGGAGTGCATGCCTTTCATCCGACGGAGCATTGGTCCGAACGACAACCTACCTCCTCCCTCACCCTAACCCTAACCTCCCCCGGGGCAGACACCTAAACCTAACCGCAACCCTCTCCCGACCCGCAGCGCACCTCGGAGCATTGCTCCTTCGGAGCAATGCTCTGTCGGATGATAGTACGCCTCCCGCCACTGTGAAGTGTGACTGGGGCTGCCAATGCCTCTGTAGCGCACACTGCTGGAGGAATAAAGTCCTGGAGTGGAGTACTAGAATGGACTGGAGTGGAGTGCTTGCAGTGCTTGGAATGGATCGGTCATTTTCGCTGTAGTCCGATCCGATCCCGGTCACGTTTTTTGGCTGATATCGACCCGATATCCGATCCGCGGCATCCCTTTATATACAAATACCAAACTATTTTACATGTCATAAAAAAGATAATCAGATGCTGTAAGGTATTAAGTGACTTGAAAATGTTCAAGTCAAGAGGGCTCAAGTCAAGTCAAGTCTCAAGTCCTTGGCGTTCAAGTCAAGTCAAGTCTCAAGTCTTTGGCATTCAAGTCCCAAGCAAGTCCAAGTCTATTTTTGATTTGATCAAGCAAGTCTAAAGTCATCAAAATCGGGACTCGAGTCCAAGTCGAGTCTCGAGTCTCAAGTCCAAGTCCCCACCTCTGCTATTTATACTCCCCTGTTTGTTCAGTTCCCTTGCTAGTTCGTCACTTAATGTCAGTAGTGTTCAGCTCCTCATGTATTCATGATTTAACTCCTAGTGTATTTCTGATTTATGTACTTCAAGTTCCTTGTATTCCTTGTGTTGGTTTTTTGGAATAAAACCCTTGCATTGAAGCTCATCTGCCTGTGCCTATCTGTCTGCAATTGAGTCCTAATTGCTCCTGCCTTTGCACTGTGACAGAACGAACTAGCCAGTCTGGACCCAGCGGACAGAGGTTTGCTTTTTGTTTTTGCATTTGGAGTAAAATGCCTATTTTGAGTAAGTTGAGGAAGCCATCTAGTCACCAGCCCTGCCTGCCATTTTCATGGGACGATTTTGGTGTAACAAGGGAAGGACCCAGAGTTTCTGAATTCCCTTGCCATCTATTGGAAGACTGACCCTGATTTTGCCAGACTGGTGGCAAAAACCAGGTGGGAATATGATGTTGGCCGTCCTCCTCAGTCTGCTCGTGTTTCCCAGGCTGCTTCCCAACAACCTGCTCACCAGCCTGCAACCCAGTCAATCAGGCTGGGGTTTGTAGGCCTCCAGCCTGTCTGTCCAGAACCTGCCCCTGTTGACCCTGTGTTCCCTGAGCCAGCCTACGCTGAAACGGCTTCGCGTGAATCCATTCGTGGGGTCTCGCTTGGCCATCTTCAGGGGGAACCGGGCGAGGGGGCGTGGTCGCCATGGCTCTTGACGCCGCCAACGCTCTCCACTGCCCAGCGCCCTGGTGCCTCCGCTGCCCAGCGCCCTGGTGCCTCCGCTGCCCAGCGCCCTGGAGCCTCCGCTGCCCAGCGCCCTGGAGCCTCCGCTGCCCAGCGCCCTGGAGCCTCCGCTGCCCAGCGCCCTATAGCCTCCGCTGCCCAGCGCCCTATAGCCTCCGCTGCCCAGCGCCCTATAGCCTCCGCTGCCCAGCGCCCTATAGCCTCCGCTGCCCAGCGCCCTATAGCCTCCGCTGCCCAGCGCCCTATAGCCTCCGCTGCCCAGCGCCCTATAGCCTCCGCTGCCCAGCGCCCTGGAGCCTCCGCTGCCCAGCGCCCTATAGCCTCCGCTGCCCAGCGCCCTATAGCCTCCGCGGCCCAGCGCCCTATAGCCTCCGCTGCCCAGCGCCCTATAGCCTCCGCTGCCCAGCGCCCTATAGCCTCCGCTGCCCAGCGCCCTGGAGCCTCCGCTGCCCAGCGCCCTGGAGCCTCCGCTGCCCAGCGCCCTGGAGCCTCCGCTGCCCAGCGCCCTATAGCCTCCGCTGCCCAGCGCCCTGGAGCCTCCGCTGCCCAGCGCCCTGGAGCCTCCGCTGCCCAGCGCCCTGGAGCCTCCGCTGCCCAGCGCCCTGGAGCCTCCGCTGCCCAGCGCCCTGGAGCCTCCGCTGCCCAGCGCCCTGGAGCCTCCGCTGCCCAGCGCCCTGGAGCCTCCGCTGCCCAGCGCCCTATAGCCTCCGCTGCCCAGTGCCCTGGAGCCTCCGCTGCCCAGCGCCCTGGAGCCTCCGCTGCCCAGCGCCCTGGAGCCTCCGCTGCCCAGCGCCCTGGAGTCTTCACCACCCAGTGTCCTGTGTGTGTCACTGCCCCGCGTTCAGGAGTCTCCACTGCTGCCCAGCGATACAGAGTCCAGGTCGGCTGCCCAGGCCGACACCCTGCCCGAGGCCTTGTCGGCCGTCCCTGCCGACATCCTGCCTGTCCTGCCAGAAACAGCTGCACCAGCTGACAACCTGCCAGAGCCCTCGACAGCCGTCTGCATCGACGACCTGCCTGTGCCCTTCTGCGCCCTTGCCAGCTGTCTTCACCGATGTCCCCCCTGTCTTCTCTGTGTCCTTGTTGGCTGCCCCCGGCAACGCCCTGCCTGAGCCCACGTTGTCTGCCCCCGTCAACGCCCTGCCTGAGCCCACGTTGGCTGCCCCCGGCAACGCCCTGCCTGAGCCCACGTTGTCTGCCAACGCCCTGCCTGAGCCCACGTTGTCTGCCAACGCCCTGCCTGAGCCCACGTTGGCTGCCCCCGGCAACGCCCTGCCTGAGCCCACGTTGTCTGCCAACGCCCTGCCTGAGCCCACGTTGGCTGCCCCCGGCAACGCCCTGCCTGAGCCCACGTTGTCTGCCCCCATCAACGCCCTGCCTGAGCCCACGTTGGCTGCCAACGCCCTGCCTGAGCCCCTGTTGGCTGCCCCCGGCAACGCCCTGCCTGAGCCCACGTTGGCTGCCCCCGGCAACGCCCTGCCTGAGCCCACGTTGGCTGCCCCCGGCAACGCCCTGCCTGAGCCCACGTTGGCTGCCAACGCCCTGCCTGAGCCCACGTTGGCTGCCCCCGGCAACGCCCTGCCTGAGCCCACGTTGTCTGCCCCCGTCAACGCCCTGCCTGAGCCCACGTTGTCTGCCAACGCCCTGCCTGAGCCCACGTTGGCTGCCCCCGCCAACGTCCCACCAGAACCCATGTCAGCTGTCCCAGCCTCACCAGTGACCTCGTCTGGTTTCCCTGCTGACACATGTGGATCTTGTGAACTATTCCCCCATGTCCCCACCGACGCCGAGGAAGCACTCCTTCTGCCAGACCCCGGGCCTGTCCAGTTGTCAGAGCCCGGGCCTGCACTACGGCAGAGGGATCTCGGGGCTGCACTCCAGCAGCTGGACCCCGGGGGTGCTCTTCAGCCACCTGACCCCCGTTCCTTTCTCCCAGTGACAATGTCTCCTTGGCATCAGGTACCCCAGCCCATGTGTACACACCCTCTTGAGTCCCTGTCGCCATGTATAGCCAAGACTGTGTCTACTCCTGTTCCTAGCCCTGTCTCTCGTCATGTTCCAAGCCATGTTTGTAGCCCCGTCCCTAGCTCTGCCCCTAGCCCTCCTAGTCCTCCAGTTTCCCAGCCTAGATCCCTTGCCCCACCTACCAGCCCGTTAGTCCTTCTCCCTGTCTGTCTGTCCGCCTGTCTCCCTGTATGTTTGTCTGCCAATCTGTTTGTCCGTCTGTCTACTCCCCAGTCCTCCTGTCGCCCCTCTGACCCCTTTACCCGCCTATTGTGTCAAACCTCATGTCTGTCTGCCTGCCTGCTTGTCTGTCAGTTGATATGTCTGTCTCTTGGTTTGTCCCACCTTCTGTCTGTCTGCTTGTCTGTTTGCTTGTCTGTGTGTTTGCCCGCCTGCATCCCTGTGTAATTTCCCTCTGTAGTCTTTTCTGTGTTTTTGCCAGTCCAGTCAGTGTTTAGTCCTGTGCCCAGTCCTTTTTCTAGACCCTGGTCCCGTGTCCCAGTGCCCCTCCTTCCAGACACCCACCAGGCACCCACCCTGCTCGATGTTTAGGGATGTCTGGAAGCCATCCCTTGAGGGGGAGGCATTGTCACGGTTCGTGACGTGTTATGTTTAACTTGTGTACCTTTTTATTTTGTAGTATTGTTTTGTGCCTTCCTGTCTGCCCCTGTAGTTCTGTAGCTGCCTTGTCTAACCTGTATTGTGATTAGTCTTTGTTTTCCACCTGTGTCCACTTAGTCCCCCAGCCAATCCCTGTCTTGATTTTGAGTTTTGTTTCACCTGTGCCTAGTTAGTCTGTGTCTATTTATACTCCCCTGTTTGTTCAGTTCCCTTGCTAGTTTGTCACTTAATGTCAGTAGTGTTCTCCTTGTGTATCCATGATTTAACTCCTAGTGTATTCCTGATTTATGTACTTCAAGTTCCTTGTATTCCTTGTGTTGGTTTTTTGGAATAAAACCCTTGCATTGAAGCTCATCTGCCTGCGCCTATCTGTCTGCAATTGGGTCCTAATTGCTCCTGCCTTTGCACTGTGACACTACTAAGGTAATATAAAACTTAAGATCACAGCTTATGGCTGGACGGAAATCACTCGAGACAATGGACTATAGCCCATGGTCTCTGAGTGTTTATCTTCTTTTGAGGATTTGAAAAACGAGGATTTGAAAAAAATACAAAAATCACTCCGAGACCATGGACCATGGTCTCGGAGTGATTTTTGTCTTTTTTTCAAATCCTCGTTTTTCATAATTTTTTACCTTGGGCTATAGCCCATCTCAGACGGCATACTATAGCACGCTGTTTTTCATCATTTTTGAGGATTTAAAAAAAATGCGCTCCGAGACTAGCGTATTTCCGTGATTTTCACCTCCGAAATCGTGAAAAATGGTAACCTACTTATTTTAATGATTTTGTCGTGGGAGGTCGGCAAGAGTACATTTAGAAATATTTAGCAAATTTGACAATGTTAGCTTTGTGATTTATTATTTTATTTACTGTTATTATTGCCTAAAGTGTAAATTGTGAAATGACTACTGTTGAAATGTAATGAATGTGATTGCTGTTGGACCTGTAAATTACAACAAAACAAACAAAGGCACTGGTGTGGTACTTCCTGGTTTACCAGAACGGGGTTCAACTCCCTGCAGTACCCTGCTCAATGTGTTGTATTTACATGATTTATCACCCTATAGCATGTGCTCTGAGACGATGGACTAAAGCCTGTCGCTTTTCTGATATAAAAAAAAAAAATCCAAATCCTCCAAAATGTGAAAAATGGCACCCTATAGCATGCGCTCCGAGACGATGGACTATATATAGCCTGTCGCTTTCTGTGATTTACACCTTTTTTTTTAAATCCTCCGAAATCGTAAAAAACGATGGACTATAGCCTTTCGCTTTTCCGCGATTTGAACCTTTTTTTTTTTATCCTCCGAAATCGTGAAAAACGACATACTATAGTATGCCCTCCGAGACCATGGACTATAGCCTCTCGCTTTTCCGCGACTTTCACCTTTTTTTCAAATCCTCAACAAGGGTGAAAAATCGCGCACTATAGCGCGCCGCTCAATGACCTTGACCAATATCAATGACCTTGAGCAGTATAAATGACCTTCATAAGACTAGTAAATTACCTTGACCAGTATAAATTGACCTTGACCAGTATGCGATCTGTGACCATGGATTATAGCGTTTCGCTTTTCTGAGATTTTCACCTTTTTTCAAATCCTCCAAAATCGTAAAAAACTATGGACTATAGCCTTTCGCTTTTCCGCGATTTTCAATTTTTTTTTTCATAACATGTCCACCGTAAGATGAACCTAAGTAGGCTAGAATGGGGTTGGTAGGTTTAAGTATGTAGGACTAGTAGCATGCCAAAGTTTGTGCTATTGCAATAGAGAATGCATTGGGCGTTTAAGTTAAATAACTCAGAAACTACAAAACATTTCAAAGTAAAAGTTTCCAGCATGTGTCTCCACAGTAAGCTGAATAATAAAAAGTGTGAATGGAGTTTCTAGGTGAAAGTGATTTTTTGACGTGCCAAAATCTGCCATTGAGCCCCATTATAAAAGTCTCAAATTTGAAAGCACTATATTTCTAAAACGATGACACCTTTCAAAGATTCATTTTCAGGCAAACATGTCCACTGTAAGATGAACCTAAGTAGGCTAGAATGGGGTTGGTAGGTTTAAGTATGTAGGACTAGTAGCATGCCAAAGTTTGTGCTATTGGCATAGAGAATGCATTGGGCGTTTAAGTTAAATAACTCATAAACTACAAAACATTTCAAAATAAAAAGGTTCCAGCATGTGTCTCCACAGTAAGCTGAATAATAAAAAGTGTGAATGGAGTTTCTAGGTGAAAGTGATTTTTGACATGCCAATGTCTGCTATTGAGCCCCATTGTAAATTTGAAAGCACTATATTTCTAAAACTATGAAACATTTCAAAGATTCCTTTTCAGGCAAACATGTCCACCGTAAGATTAACCTAAGTAGGCTAGAATGGGGTTGCTAGGTGTAAGTATGTAGGACTAGTAGCATGCCAAAGTTTGTGCTATTGCCATAGAGAATGCATTGGGGATCATTCCTCTCATCCTCCGCAACACCCATTCTCATACACCGCTATACACCGCGACGATATGGGCTATATAGCCCATCGTTTTTTTATTTTTTATCCTCGTTTTTCATAATTTTTGAACATGGGCTATAGCCCCTACCGTACGGCATACTATAGCACGCCGTTTTTCATAATTTTTGAGGATTTGAAAAAAAATAAAAAAAATAAAAAAACATGGGTTATAGCCCATCATTTTTTAAATTTTTGAAAAAAAGATTAACCTCGTTTTTCATCATTTTTGAACATGGGCTATAGCCCCTACCGTACGGCATACTATATCACGCCGTTTTTCATCATTTTTGAGGATTTGAAAAAAATAAAAAAACATGGGTTATAGCCCATGGTTTTTTGATTTTTTGAAAAAAAAGCGTAACCTCATTTTTCATCATTTTTGAACATGGGCTATAGCCCCTACCGTACGGCATACTATAGCACGCCGTTTTTCATCATTTTGAGGATTTGAAAAAAATTCTAAAATTTAAAAAAAATGGTTATAGCCCATCGTTTTTTGAATTTTTGAAAAAAAGATTAACCTCGTTTTTCATCATTTTTTAACATGGGCTATAGCCCCTACCGTACGGCATACTATAGCACGCCGTTTTTCATCATTTTTGAGGATTTGAAAAAAATTCAAAATTTAAAATAAAACATGGGTTATAGCCCATCGTTTTTTGAAATTTAGAAAAACAAATTAACCTCATTTTTCATCATTTTTGAACATGGGCTATAGCCCCTACTGTACAGCATACTATAGCACGCCGTTTTTCATCATTTTTGAGGATTTGAAAAAAATTCAAAATTTCAAAAACATGGGTTATAGCCCATCGTTTTTTGAAATTTAGATTTTCTTTTTTTAACCTCGTTTTTCATCATTTTTGAACATGGGCTATAGTCCCTACCGTACGGCATACTATAGTACGCCGTTTTTCATATTTTTTGAGGATTTGAAAAAAATTCAAAATAAAAAAAAACATGGGTTATAGCCCATCGTTTTTTGAAATTTTGAAAAAAAATTAACCTCATTTTTCATCATTTTTGAACATGGGCTATAGCCCCTACTGTACGGCATACTATAGCACGCCGTTTTTCATCATTTTGAGGATTTGAAAAAAATTCAAAATTTCAAAAAACATGGGTTATAGCCCATCGTTTTTTGAAATTTAGATTTTTTTTTTAACCTCGTTTTTCATCATTTTTGAACATGGGCTATAGCCCCTACCGTACGGCATACTATATCACGCCGTTTTTCATCATTTTTGAGGATTTGAAAAAAAGTTCAAAATTTCAAAAACATGGGTTATAGCCCATCGTTTTTTGAAATTTTGAAAAAAAAATTAACCTCATTTTTCATCATTTTTGAACATGGGCTATAGCCCCTACTGTACGGCATACTATAGCACGCCGTTTTTCATCATTTTTGAGGATTTGAAAAAAAATCAAAATTTCCAAAAACATGGGTTATAGCCCATCGTTTTTTGAAATTTTGATTTTTTTTTAACCTCGTTTTTCATCATTTTTGAACATGGGCTATAGCCCCTACCGTACGGCATACTATATCACGCCGTTTTTCATCATTTTTGAGGATTTGAAAAAAAGTTCAAAATTTCAAAAACATGGGTTATAGCCCATCGTTTTTTGAAATTTTGAAAAAAGAATTAACCTCATTTTTCATCATTTTTGAACATGGGCTATAGCCCCTACTGTACGGCATACTATAGCACGCCGTTTTTCATCATTTTTGAGGATTTGAAAAAAAATCAAAATTTCCAAAAACATGGGTTATAGCCCATCGTTTTTTGAAATTTTGATTTTTTTTTAACCTCGTTTTTCATCATTTTTGAACATGGGCTATAGCCCCTACCGTACGGCATACTATAGCACGCCATTTTTCATCATTTTTGAGGATTTGAAAAAAAATCAAAATTTCCAAAAACATGGGTTATAGCCCATCGTTTTTTGAAATTTTGATTTTTTTTAACCTCGTTTTTCATCATTTTTGAACATGGGCTATAGCCCCTACCGTACGGCATACTATATCACGCCGTTTTTCATCATTTTTGAGGATTTGAAAAAAAGTTCAAAATTTCAAAAACATGGGTTATAGCCCATCGTTTTTTGAAATTTTGAAAAAAGAATTAACCTCATTTTTCATCATTTTTGAACATGGGCTATAGCCCCTACTGTACGGCATACTATAGCACGCCGTTTTTCATCATTTTTGAGGATTTGAAAAAAAATCAAAATTTCCAAAAACATGGGTTATAGCCCATCGTTTTTTGAAATTTTGATTTTTTTTTAACCTCGTTTTTCATCATTTTTGAACATGGGCTATAGCCCCTACCGTACGGCATACTATAGCACGCCATTTTTCATCATTTTTGAGGATTTGAAAAAAAATCAAAATTTCAAAAAACATGGGTTATAGCCCATCGTTTTTTGAAATTTTGAAAAACAAAATAACCTCGTTTTTCATCATTTTTGAACATGGGCTATAGCCCCTACCGTACGGCATACTATAGCACGCCATTTTTCATCATTTTTGAGGATTTGAAAAAAAATCAAAATTTCAAAAAACATGGGTTATAGCCCATCGTTTTTTGAAATTTTGAAAAACAAAATAACCTCGTTTTTCATAATTTTTGAACATGGGCTATAGCCCCTACCGTACGGCATACTATAGCACGCCGTTTTTCATCATTTTTGAGGATTTGAAAAAAAAATCAAAATTTCAAAAAACATGGGTTATAGCCCATCGTTTTTTGAAATTTTGAAAAAAAAAATAACCTCGTTTTTCATAATTTTTGAACATGGGCTATAACCCCTACCGTACGGCATACTATAGTACGCCGTTTTTCATCATTTTTGAGGATTTGAAAAAAATTCAAAAATTTAAAAAACATGGGTTATAGCCCAAAATTCAAAATTTCAAAAACATGGGTTATAGCCCATCGTTTTTTGATTTATTTTTATTTTTTTAACCTCGTTTTTCATAATTTTTGAACATGGGCTATAGCCCCTACCGTACGGCATACTATATCACGCCGTTTTTCATCATTTTTGAGGATTTAAAAAAAATTCAAAATTTCAAAAACATGGGTTATAGCCCATCGTTTTTTGAAATTTAGATTTTTTTTATTAACCTCGTTTTTCATAATTTTTTAACATGGGCTATAGTCCCTACCGTACGGCATACTATAGTACGCCGTTTTTCATCATTTTTGAGGATTTGAAAAAAATTCAAAATTTAAAAAAACATGGATTATAGCCCATCGTTTTTTGAAATTTTGAAAAAAAAAATTACCTCATTTTTCATCATTTTTGAACATGGGCTATAGCCCCTACTGTACGGCATACTATAGCACGCAGTTTTTCATCATTTTTGAGGATTTGAAAAAAAATTCAAAATTTCCAAAAACATGGGTTATAGCCCATCGTTTTTTGAAATTTTGATTTTTTTTTTTAACCTCGTTTTTCATCATTTTTGAACATGGGCTATAGCCCCTACCGTACGGCATACTATATCACGCAGTTTTTCATCATTTTTGAGGATTTGAAAAAAAATCAAAATTTCAAAAACATGGGTTATAGCCCATCGTTTTTTGAAATTTAGAATTTTTTTTTAACCTAGTTTTTCATCATTTTTGAACATGGGCTATAGTCCCTACCGTACGGCATACTATAGTACGCCGTTTTTCATCATTTTTGAGGATTTGAAAAAACATTCAAAATTTAAAAAACATGGGTTATAGCCCATCGTTTTTTGAAAATTTGAAAAAAAAAATAACCTCGATTTTCATAATTTTTGAACATGGGCTATAGCCCCTACTGTACGGCATACTATAGCACGCCGTTTTTCATCATTTTTGAGGATTTGAAAAAAAAATCAAAATTTCAAAAAACATGGGTTATAGCCCATCGTTTTTTGAAATTTAGATTTTTTTTTTAACCTCGTTTTTCATCATTTTTGAACATGGGCTATAGTCCCTACCGTACGGCATACTATAGTACGCCATTTTTCATCATTTTTGAGGATTTGAAAAAAAATCAAAATTTCCAAAAACATGGGTTATAGCCCATCGTTTTTTGAAATTTTGATTTTTTTTTAACCTCGTTTTTCATCATTTTTGAACATGGGCTATAGCCCCTACCGTACGGCATACTATATCACGCCATTTTTCATCATTTTTGAGGATTTGAAAAAAAGTTCAAAATTTCAAAAACATGGGTTATAGCCCATCGTTTTTTGAAATTTTGAAAAAAGAATTAACCTCATTTTTCATCATTTTTGAACATGGGCTATAGCCCCTACTGTACGGCATACTATAGCACGCCGTTTTTCATCATTTTTGAGGATTTGAAAAAAAATCAAAATTTCCAAAAACATGGGTTATAGCCCATCGTTTTTTGAAATTTTGATTTTTTTTTAACCTCGTTTTTCATCATTTTTGAACATGGGCTATAGCCCCTACCGTACGGCATACTATAGCACGCCATTTTTCATCATTTTTGAGGATTTGAAAAAAAATCAAAATTTCAAAAAACATGGGTTATAGCCCATCGTTTTTTGAAATTTTGAAAAACAAAATAACCTCGTTTTTCATCATTTTTGAACATGGGCTATAGCCCCTACCGTACGGCATACTATAGCACGCCATTTTTCATCATTTTTGAGGATTTGAAAAAAAATCAAAATTTCAAAAAACATGGGTTATAGCCCATCGTTTTTTGAAATTTTGAAAAACAAAATAACCTCGTTTTTCATAATTTTTGAACATGGGCTATAGCCCCTACCGTACGGCATACTATAGCACGCCGTTTTTCATCATTTTTGAGGATTTGAAAAAAAAATCAAAATTTCAAAAAACATGGGTTATAGCCCATCGTTTTTTGAAATTTTGAAAAAAAAAATAACCTCGTTTTTCATAATTTTTGAACATGGGCTATAACCCCTACCGTACGGCATACTATAGTACGCCGTTTTTCATCATTTTTGAGGATTTGAAAAAAATTCAAAAATTTAAAAAACATGGGTTATAGCCCAAAATTCAAAATTTCAAAAACATGGGTTATAGCCCATCGTTTTTTGATTTATTTTTATTTTTTTAACCTCGTTTTTCATAATTTTTGAACATGGGCTATAGCCCCTACCGTACGGCATACTATATCACGCCGTTTTTCATCATTTTTGAGGATTTAAAAAAAATTCAAAATTTCAAAAACATGGGTTATAGCCCATCGTTTTTTGAAATTTAGATTTTTTTTATTAACCTCGTTTTTCATAATTTTTTAACATGGGCTATAGTCCCTACCGTACGGCATACTATAGTACGCCGTTTTTCATCATTTTTGAGGATTTGAAAAAAATTCAAAATTTAAAAAAACATGGATTATAGCCCATCGTTTTTTGAAATTTTGAAAAAAAAAATTACCTCATTTTTCATCATTTTTGAACATGGGCTATAGCCCCTACTGTACGGCATACTATAGCACGCAGTTTTTCATCATTTTTGAGGATTTGAAAAAAAATTCAAAATTTCCAAAAACATGGGTTATAGCCCATCGTTTTTTGAAATTTTGATTTTTTTTTTTAACCTCGTTTTTCATCATTTTTGAACATGGGCTATAGCCCCTACCGTACGGCATACTATATCACGCAGTTTTTCATCATTTTTGAGGATTTGAAAAAAAATCAAAATTTCAAAAACATGGGTTATAGCCCATCGTTTTTTGAAATTTAGAATTTTTTTTTAACCTAGTTTTTCATCATTTTTGAACATGGGCTATAGTCCCTACCGTACGGCATACTATAGTACGCCGTTTTTCATCATTTTTGAGGATTTGAAAAAACATTCAAAATTTAAAAAACATGGGTTATAGCCCATCGTTTTTTGAAAATTTGAAAAAAAAAATAACCTCGATTTTCATAATTTTTGAACATGGGCTATAGCCCCTACTGTACGGCATACTATAGCACGCCGTTTTTCATCATTTTTGAGGATTTGAAAAAAAAATCAAAATTTCAAAAAACATGGGTTATAGCCCATCGTTTTTTGAAATTTAGATTTTTTTTTTAACCTCGTTTTTCATCATTTTTGAACATGGGCTATAGTCCCTACCGTACGGCATACTATAGTACGCAGTTTTTCATCATTTTTGAGGATTTGAAAAAACATTCAAAATTTAAAAAACATGGGTTATAGCCCATCGTTTTTTGAAAAATTGAAAAAAAAAATAACCTCGATTTTCATAATTTTTTAACATGGGCTATAGCCCCTACCGTACGGCATACTATAGCACGCCGTTTTTCATCATTTTTGAGGATTTGAAAAAAAATCAAAATTTCCAAAAACATGGGTTATAGCCCATCGTTTTTTGAAATTTTGAAAAAATTTTAACCTCGTTTTTCATCATTTTTGAACATGGGCTATAGCCCCTACCGTACGGCATACTATAGCACGCCGTTTTTCATCATTTTTGAGGATTTGAAAAAAAATCAAAATTTAAAAAAACATGGGTTATAGCCCATCGTTTTTTGAAATTTAGATTTTTTTTTTAACCTCGTTTTTCATCATTTTTGAACATGGGCTATAGCCCCTACCGTACGGCATACTATATCACGCCGTTTTTCATCATTTTTGAGGATTTGAAAAAAAGTTCAAAATTTCAAAAACATGGGTTATAGCCCATCGTTTTTTGAAATTTTGAAAAAAAAATTAACCTCATTTTTCATCATTTTTGAACATGGGCTATAGCCCCTACTGTACGGCATACTATAGCACACCGTTTTTCATCATTTTTGAGGATTTGAAAAAAAATCAAAATTTCCAAAAACATGGGTTATAGCCCATCGTTTTTTGAAATTTTGATTTTTTTTTAACCTCGTTTTTCATAATTTTTGAACATGGGCTATAGCCCCTACCGTACGGCATACTATAGCACGCCATTTTTCATCATTTTTGAGGATTTGAAAAAAAATCAAAATTTCAAAAAACATGGGTTATAGCCCATCGTTTTTTGAAATTTTGAAAAACAAAATAACCTCGTTTTTCATAATTTTTGAACATGGGCTATAGCCCCTACCGTACGGCATACTATAGCACGCCGTTTTTCATCATTTTTGAGGATTTGAAAAAAAAATCAAAATTTCAAAAAACATGGGTTATAGCCCATCGTTTTTTGAAATTTTGAAAAAAAAAATAACCTCGTTTTTCAATTTTTTTTAACATGGGCTATAACCCCTACCGTACGGCATACTATAGTACGCCGTTTTTCATCATTTTTGAGGATTTGAAAAGAATTCAAAAATTTAAAAAACATGGGTTATAGCCCAAAATTCAAAATTTCAAAAACATGGGTTATAGCCCATCGTTTTTTGATTTATTTTTATTTTTTTAACCTCGTTTTTCATAATTTTTGAACATGGGCTATAGCCCCTACCGTACGGCATACTATATCACGCCGTTTTTCATCATTTTTGAGGATTTGAAAAAAAATCAAAATTTCAAAAACATGGGTTATAGCCCATCGTTTTTTGAAATTTAGATTTTTTTTTTAACCTCGTTTTTCATCATTTTTGAACATGGGCTATAGCCCCTACCGTACGGCATACTATATCACGCCGTTTTTCATCATTTTTGAGGATTTGAAAAAAAGTTCAAAATTTCAAAAACATGGGTTATAGCCCATCGTTTTTTGAAATTTTGAAAAAAAAATTAACCTCATTTTTCATCATTTTTGAACATGGGCTATAGCCCCTACTGTACGGCATACTATAGCACGCCGTTTTTCATCATTTTTGAGGATTTGAAAAAAAATCAAAATTTCCAAAAACATGGGTTATAGCCCATCGTTTTTTGAAATTTTGATTTTTTTTTAACCTCGTTTTTCATCATTTTTGAACATGGGCTATAGCCCCTACCGTACGGCATACTATAGCACGCCATTTTTCATCATTTTTGAGGATTTGAAAAAAAATCAAAATTTCAAAAAACATGGGTTATAGCCCATCGTTTTTTGAAATTTTGAAAAACAAAATAACCTCGTTTTTCATCATTTTTTAACATGGGCTATAGCCCCTACCGTACGGCATACTATAGCACGCCATTTTTCATCATTTTTGAGGATTTGAAAAAAAATCTAAATTTCAAAAAACATGGGTTATAGCCCATCGTTTTTTGAAATTTTGAAAAAAAAAATAACCTCGTTTTTCAAAAATTTTGAACATGGGCTATAACCCCTACCGTACGGCATACTATAGTACGCCGTTTTTCATAATTTTTGAGGATTTGAAAAAAATTCAAAAATTTAAAAAACATGGGTTATAGCCCAAAATTCAAAATTTCAAAAACATGGGTTATAGCCCATCGTTTTTTGATTTATTTTTATTTTTTTAACCTCGTTTTTCATAATTTTTGAACATGGGCTATAGCCCCTACCGTACGGCATACTATATCACGCCGTTTTTCATCATTTTTGAGGATTTAAAAAAAATTCAAAATTTCAAAAACATGGGTTATAGCCCATCGTTTTTTGAAATTTAGATTTTTTTTATTAACCTCGTTTTTCATAATTTTTTAACATGGGCTATAGTCCCTACCGTACGGCATACTATAGTACGCCGTTTTTCATCATTTTTGAGGATTTGAAAAAAATTCAAAATTAAAAAAAACATGGATTATAGCCCATCGTTTTTTGAAATTTTGAAAAAAAATTAACCTCATTTTTCATCATTTTTGAACATGGGCTATAGCCCCTACTGTACAGCATACTATAGCACGCCGTTTTTCATCATTTTTGAGGATTTGAAAAAAATTCAAAATTTCAAAAACATGGGTTATAGCCCATCGTTTTTTGAAATTTAGATTTTCTTTTTTTAACCTCGTTTTTCATCATTTTTGAACATGGGCTATAGTCCCTACCGTACGGCATACTATAGTACGCCGTTTTTCATATTTTTTGAGGATTTGAAAAAAATTCAAAATAAAAAAAAACATGGGTTATAGCCCATCGTTTTTTGAAATTTTGTAAAAAAAATTAACCTCATTTTTCATCATTTTTGAACATGGGCTATAGCCCCTACTGTACGGCATACTATAGCACGCCGTTTTTCATCATTTTGAGGATTTGAAAAAAATTCAAAATTTCAAAAAACATGGGTTATAGCCCATCGTTTTTTGAAATTTAGATTTTTTTTTTAACCTCGTTTTTCATCATTTTTGAACATGGGCTATAGCCCCTACCGTACGGCATACTATATCACGCCGTTTTTCATCATTTTTGAGGATTTGAAAAAAAGTTCAAAATTTCAAAAACATGGGTTATAGCCCATCGTTTTTTGAAATTTTGAAAAAAAAATTAACCTCATTTTTCATCATTTTTGAACATGGGCTATAGCCCCTACTGTACGGCATACTATAGCACGCCGTTTTTCATCATTTTTGAGGATTTGAAAAAAAATCAAAATTTCCAAAAACATGGGTTATAGCCCATCGTTTTTTGAAATTTTGATTTTTTTTTAACCTCGTTTTTCATCATTTTTGAACATGGGCTATAGCCCCTACCGTACGGCATACTATAGCACGCCATTTTTCATCATTTTTGAGGATTTGAAAAAAAATCAAAATTTCAAAAAACATGGGTTATAGCCCATCGTTTTTTGAAATTTTGAAAAACAAAATAACCTCGTTTTTCATCATTTTTGAACATGGGCTATAGCCCCTACCGTACGGCATACTATAGCACGCCATTTTTCATCATTTTTGAGGATTTGAAAAAAAATCTAAATTTCAAAAAACATGGGTTATAGCCCATCGTTTTTTGAAATTTTGAAAAACAAAATAACCTCGTTTTTCATAATTTTTGAACATGGGCTATAGCCCCTACCGTACGGCATACTATAGCACGCCGTTTTTCATCATTTTTGAGGATTTGAAAAAAAAATCAAAATTTCAAAAAACATGGGTTATAGCCCATCGTTTTTTGAAATTTTGAAAAAAAAAATAACCTCGTTTTTCAAAATTTTTTAACATGGGCTATAACCCCTACCGTACGGCATACTATAGTACGCCGTTTTTCATCATTATTGAGGATTTGAAAAAAATTCAAAAATTTAAAAAACATGGGTTATAGCCCAAAATTCAAAATTTCAAAAACATGGGTTATAGCCCATCGTTTTTTGATTTATTTTTATTTTTTTAACCTCGTTTTTCATAATTTTTGAACATGGGCTATAGCCCCTACCGTACGGCATACTATATCACGCCGTTTTTCATCATTTTTGAGGATTTGAAAAAAAATCAAAATTTCAAAAACATGGGTTATAGCCCATCGTTTTTTGAAATTTAGATTTTTTTTTTAACCTCGTTTTTCATCATTTTTGAACATGGGCTATAGCCCCTACCGTACGGCATACTATATCACGCCGTTTTTCATCATTTTTGAGGATTTGAAAAAAAGTTCAAAATTTCAAAAACATGGGTTATAGCCCATCGTTTTTTGAAATTTTGAAAAAAAAATTAACCTCATTTTTCATCATTTTTGAACATGGGCTATAGCCCCTACTGTACGGCATACTATAGCACGCCGTTTTTCATCATTTTTGAGGATTTGAAAAAAAATCAAAATTTCCAAAAACATGGGTTATAGCCCATCGTTTTTTGAAATTTTGATTTTTTTTTAACCTCGTTTTTCATCATTTTTGAACATGGGCTATAGCCCCTACCGTACGGCATACTATAGCACGCCATTTTTCATCATTTTTGAGGATTTGAAAAAAAATCAAAATTTCAAAAAACATGGGTTATAGCCCATCGTTTTTTGAAATTTTGAAAAACAAAATAACCTCGTTTTTCATCATTTTTTAACATGGGCTATAGCCCCTACCGTACGGCATACTATAGCACGCCATTTTTCATCATTTTTGAGGATTTGAAAAAAAATCTAAATTTCAAAAAACATGGGTTATAGCCCATCGTTTTTTGAAATTTTGAAAAACAAAATAACCTCGTTTTTCATAATTTTTGAACATGGGCTATAGCCCCTACCGTACGGCATACTATAGCACGCCGTTTTTCATCATTTTTGAGGATTTGAAAAAAAAATCAAAATTTCAAAAAACATGGGTTATAGCCCATCGTTTTTTGAAATTTTGAAAAAAAAAATAACCTCGTTTTTCAAAAATTTTGAACATGGGCTATAACCCCTACCGTACGGCATACTATAGTACGCCGTTTTTCATCATTTTTGAGGATTTGAAAAAAATTCAAAAATTTAAAAAACATGGGTTATAGCCCAAAATTCAAAATTTCAAAAACATGGGTTATAGCCCATCATTTTTTGATTTCTTTTTATTTTTTTAACCTCGTTTTTCATAATTTTTGAACATGGGCTATAGCCCCTACCGTACGGCATACTATATCACGCCGTTTTTCATCATTTTTGAGGATTTAAAAAAAATTCAAAATTTCAAAAACATGGGTTATAGCCCATCGTTTTTTGAAATTTAGATTTTTTTTATTAACCTCGTTTTTCATAATTTTTTAACATGGGCTATAGTCCCTACCGTACGGCATACTATAGTACGCCGTTTTTCATCATTTTTGAGGATTTGAAAAAAATTCAAAATTTAAAAAAACATGGATTATAGCCCATCGTTTTTTGAAATTTTGAAAAAAAAATTTACCTCATTTTTCATCATTTTTGAACATGGGCTATAGCCCCTACTGTACGGCATACTATAGCACGCAGTTTTTCATCATTTTTGAGGATTTGAAAAAAAATTCAAAATTTCAAAAAACATGGGTTATAGCCCATCGTTTTTTGAAATTTTGATTTTTTTTTTTAACCTCGTTTTTCATCATTTTTGAACATGGGCTATAGCCCCTACCGTACGGCATACTATATCACGCAGTTTTTCATCATTTTTGAGGATTTGAAAAAAAATCTAAATTTCAAAAACATGGGTTATAGCCCATCGTTTTTTGAAATTTAGAATTTTTTTTTAACCTCGTTTTTCATCATTTTTGAACATGGGCTATAGTCCCTACCGTACGGCATACTATAGTACGCCGTTTTTCATCATTTTTGAGGATTTGAAAAAAATTCAAAATTTTAAAAAACATGGGTTATAGCCCATCGTTTTTTGAAATTTAGATATTTTTTTTTAACCTCGTTTTTCATCATTTTTGAACATGGGCTATAGTCCCTACCGTACGGCATACTATAGTACGCCGTTTTTCATCATTTTTGAGGATTTGAAAAAACATTCAAAATTTAAAAAACATGGGTTATAGCCCATCGTTTTTTGAAAATTTGAAAAAAAAATAACCTCGATTTTCATAATTTTTGAACATGGGCTATAGCCCCTACCGTACGGCATACTATAGCACGCCGTTTTTCATCATTTTTGAGGATTTGAAAAAAAAATCAAAATTTCAAAAAACATGGGTTATAGCCCATCGTTTTTTGAAATTTTGAATTTCTTTTAACCTCGTTTTTCATCATTTTTGAACATGGGCTATAGCCCCTACCGTACGGCATACTATAGCACGCCGTTTTTCATCATTTTTGAGGATTTGAAAAAAAATCTAAATTTCAAAAAACATGGGTTATAGCCCATCGTTTTTTGAAATTTTGAAAAAAAAAATAACCTCGTTTTTCAAAAATTTTGAACATGGGCTATAACCCCTACCGTACGGCATACTATAGTACGCCGTTTTTCATAATTTTTGAGGATTTGAAAAAAATTCAAAAATTTAAAAAACATGGGTTATAGCCCAAAATTCAAAATTTCAAAAACATGGGTTATAGCCCATCGTTTTTTGATTTATTTTTATTTTTTTAACCTCGTTTTTCATAATTTTTGAACATGGGCTATAGCCCCTACCGTACGGCATACTATATCACGCCGTTTTTCATCATTTTTGAGGATTTAAAAAAAATTCAAAATTTCAAAAACATGGGTTATAGCCCATCGTTTTTTGAAATTTAGATTTTTTTTATTAACCTCGTTTTTCATAATTTTTTAACATGGGCTATAGTCCCTACCGTACGGCATACTATAGTACGCCGTTTTTCATCATTTTTGAGGATTTGAAAAAAATTCAAAATTAAAAAAAACATGGATTATAGCCCATCGTTTTTTGAAATTTTGAAAAAAAATTAACCTCATTTTTCATCATTTTTGAACATGGGCTATAGCCCCTACTGTACAGCATACTATAGCACGCCGTTTTTCATCATTTTTGAGGATTTGAAAAAAATTCAAAATTTCAAAAACATGGGTTATAGCCCATCGTTTTTTGAAATTTAGATTTTCTTTTTTTAACCTCGTTTTTCATCATTTTTGAACATGGGCTATAGTCCCTACCGTACGGCATACTATAGCACGCCATTTTTCATCATTTTTGAGGATTTGAAAAAAAATCTAAATTTCAAAAAACATGGGTTATAGCCCATCGTTTTTTGAAATTTTGAAAAACAAAATAACCTCGTTTTTCATAATTTTTGAACATGGGCTATAGCCCCTACCGTACGGCATACTATAGCACGCCGTTTTTCATCATTTTTGAGGATTTGAAAAAAAAATCAAAATTTCAAAAAACATGGGTTATAGCCCATCGTTTTTTGAAATTTTGAAAAAAAAAATAACCTCGTTTTTCAAAATTTTTGAACATGGGCTATAACCCCTACCGTACGGCATACTATAGTACGCCGTTTTTCATCATTTTTGAGGATTTGAAAAAAATTCAAAAATTTAAAAAACATGGGTTATAGCCCAAAATTCAAAATTTCAAAAACATGGGTTATAGCCCATCATTTTTTGATTTATTTTTATTTTTTTAACCTCGTTTTTCATAATTTTTGAACATGGGCTATAGCCCCTACCGTACGGCATACTATATCACGCCGTTTTTCATCATTTTTGAGGATTTAAAAAAAATTCAAAATTTCAAAAACATGGGTTATAGCCCATCGTTTTTTGAAATTTAGATTTTTTTTATTAACCTCGTTTTTCATAATTTTTTAACATGGGCTATAGTCCCTACCGTACGGCATACTATAGTACGCCGTTTTTCATCATTTTTGAGGATTTGAAAAAAATTCAAAATTTAAAAAAACATGGATTATAGCCCATCGTTTTTTGAAATTTTGAAAAAAAAATTTACCTCATTTTTCATCATTTTTGAACATGGGCTATAGCCCCTACTGTACGGCATACTATAGCACGCAGTTTTTCATCATTTTTGAGGATTTGAAAAAAAATTCAAAATTTCAAAAAACATGGGTTATAGCCCATCGTTTTTTGAAATTTTGATTTTTTTTTTTAACCTCGTTTTTCATCATTTTTGAACATGGGCTATAGCCCCTACCGTACGGCATACTATATCACGCAGTTTTTCATCATTTTTGAGGATTTGAAAAAAAATCTAAATTTCAAAAACATGGGTTATAGCCCATCGTTTTTTGAAATTTAGAATTTTTTTTTAACCTCGTTTTTCATCATTTTTGAACATGGGCTATAGTCCCTACCGTACGGCATACTATAGTACGCCGTTTTTCATCATTTTTGAGGATTTGAAAAAAATTCAAAATTTTAAAAAACATGGGTTATAGCCCATCGTTTTTTGAAATTTAGATATTTTTTTTTAACCTCGTTTTTCATCATTTTTGAACATGGGCTATAGTCCCTACCGTACGGCATACTATAGTACGCCGTTTTTCATCATTTTTGAGGATTTGAAAAAACATTCAAAATTTAAAAAACATGGGTTATAGCCCATCGTTTTTTGAAAATTTGAAAAAAAAATAACCTCGATTTTCATAATTTTTGAACATGGGCTATAGCCCCTACCGTACGGCATACTATAGCACGCCGTTTTTCATCATTTTTGAGGATTTGAAAAAAAAATCAAAATTTCAAAAAACATGGGTTATAGCCCATCGTTTTTTGAAATTTTGAATTTCTTTTAACCTCGTTTTTCATCATTTTTGAACATGGGCTATAGCCCCTACCGTACGGCATACTATAGCACGCCGTTTTTCATCATTTTTGAGGATTTGAAAAAAAATCTAAATTTCAAAAAACATGGGTTATAGCCCATCGTTTTTTGAAATTTTGAAAAAAAAAATAACCTCGTTTTTCAAAAATTTTGAACATGGGCTATAACCCCTACCGTACGGCATACTATAGTACGCCGTTTTTCATAATTTTTGAGGATTTGAAAAAAATTCAAAAATTTAAAAAACATGGGTTATAGCCCAAAATTCAAAATTTCAAAAACATGGGTTATAGCCCATCGTTTTTTGATTTATTTTTATTTTTTTAACCTCGTTTTTCATAATTTTTGAACATGGGCTATAGCCCCTACCGTACGGCATACTATATCACGCCGTTTTTCATCATTTTTGAGGATTTAAAAAAAATTCAAAATTTCAAAAACATGGGTTATAGCCCATCGTTTTTTGAAATTTAGATTTTTTTTATTAACCTCGTTTTTCATAATTTTTTAACATGGGCTATAGTCCCTACCGTACGGCATACTATAGTACGCCGTTTTTCATCATTTTTGAGGATTTGAAAAAAATTCAAAATTAAAAAAAACATGGATTATAGCCCATCGTTTTTTGAAATTTTGAAAAAAAATTAACCTCATTTTTCATCATTTTTGAACATGGGCTATAGCCCCTACTGTACAGCATACTATAGCACGCCGTTTTTCATCATTTTTGAGGATTTGAAAAAAATTCAAAATTTCAAAAACATGGGTTATAGCCCATCGTTTTTTGAAATTTAGATTTTCTTTTTTTAACCTCGTTTTTCATCATTTTTGAACATGGGCTATAGTCCCTACCGTACGGCATACTATAGTACGCCGTTTTTCATATTTTTTGAGGATTTGAAAAAAATTCAAAATAAAAAAAAACATGGGTTATAGCCCATCGTTTTTTGAAATTTTGTAAAAAAAATTAACCTCATTTTTCATCATTTTTGAACATGGGCTATAGCCCCTACTGTACGGCATACTATAGCACGCCGTTTTTCATCATTTTGAGGATTTGAAAAAAATTCAAAATTTCAAAAAACATGGGTTATAGCCCATCGTTTTTTGAAATTTAGATTTTTTTTTTAACCTCGTTTTTCATCATTTTTGAACATGGGCTATAGCCCCTACCGTACGGCATACTATATCACGCCGTTTTTCATCATTTTTGAGGATTTGAAAAAAAGTTCAAAATTTCAAAAACATGGGTTATAGCCCATCGTTTTTTGAAATTTTGAAAAAAAAATTAACCTCATTTTTCATCATTTTTGAACATGGGCTATAGCCCCTACTGTACGGCATACTATAGCACGCCGTTTTTCATCATTTTTGAGGATTTGAAAAAAAATCAAAATTTCCAAAAACATGGGTTATAGCCCATCGTTTTTTGAAATTTTGATTTTTTTTTAACCTCGTTTTTCATCATTTTTGAACATGGGCTATAGCCCCTACCGTACGGCATACTATAGCACGCCATTTTTCATCATTTTTGAGGATTTGAAAAAAAATCAAAATTTCAAAAAACATGGGTTATAGCCCATCGTTTTTTGAAATTTTGAAAAACAAAATAACCTCGTTTTTCATCATTTTTGAACATGGGCTATAGCCCCTACCGTACGGCATACTATAGCACGCCATTTTTCATCATTTTTGAGGATTTGAAAAAAAATCTAAATTTCAAAAAACATGGGTTATAGCCCATCGTTTTTTGAAATTTTGAAAAACAAAATAACCTCGTTTTTCATAATTTTTGAACATGGGCTATAGCCCCTACCGTACGGCATACTATAGCACGCCGTTTTTCATCATTTTTGAGGATTTGAAAAAAAAATCAAAATTTCAAAAAACATGGGTTATAGCCCATCGTTTTTTGAAATTTTGAAAAAAAAAATAACCTCGTTTTTCAAATTTTTTTAACATGGGCTATAACCCCTACCGTACGGCATACTATAGTACGCCGTTTTTCATCATTATTGAGGATTTGAAAAAAATTCAAAAATTTAAAAAACATGGGTTATAGCCCAAAATTCAAAATTTCAAAAACATGGGTTATAGCCCATCGTTTTTTGATTTATTTTTATTTTTTTAACCTCGTTTTTCATAATTTTTGAACATGGGCTATAGCCCCTACCGTACGGCATACTATATCACGCCGTTTTTCATCATTTTTGAGGATTTGAAAAAAAATCAAAATTTCAAAAACATGGGTTATAGCCCATCGTTTTTTGAAATTTAGATTTTTTTTTTAACCTCGTTTTTCATCATTTTTGAACATGGGCTATAGCCCCTACCGTACGGCATACTATATCACGCCGTTTTTCATCATTTTTGAGGATTTGAAAAAAAGTTCAAAATTTCAAAAACATGGGTTATAGCCCATCGTTTTTTGAAATTTTGAAAAAAAAATTAACCTCATTTTTCATCATTTTTGAACATGGGCTATAGCCCCTACTGTACGGCATACTATAGCACGCCGTTTTTCATCATTTTTGAGGATTTGAAAAAAAATCAAAATTTCAAAAAACATGGGTTATAGCCCATCGTTTTTTGAAATTTTGATTTTTTTTTAACCTCGTTTTTCATCATTTTTGAACATGGGCTATAGCCCCTACCGTACGGCATACTATAGCACGCCATTTTTCATCATTTTTGAGGATTTGAAAAAAAATCAAAATTTCAAAAAACATGGGTTATAGCCCATCGTTTTTTGAAATTTTGAAAAACAAAATAACCTCGTTTTTCATCATTTTTTAACATGGGCTATAGCCCCTACCGTACGGCATACTATAGCACGCCATTTTTCATCATTTTTGAGGATTTGAAAAAAAATCTAAATTTCAAAAAACATGGGTTATAGCCCATCGTTTTTTGAAATTTTGAAAAACAAAATAACCTCGTTTTTCATAATTTTTGAACATGGGCTATAGCCCCTACCGTACGGCATACTATAGCACGCCGTTTTTCATCATTTTTGAGGATTTGAAAAAAAAATCAAAATTTCAAAAAACATGGGTTATAGCCCATCGTTTTTTGAAATTTTGAAAAAAAAAATAACCTCGTTTTTCAAAAATTTTGAACATGGGCTATAACCCCTACCGTACGGCATACTATAGTACGCCGTTTTTCATCATTTTTGAGGATTTGAAAAAAATTCAAAAATTTAAAAAACATGGGTTATAGCCCAAAATTCAAAATTTCAAAAACATGGGTTATAGCCCATCATTTTTTGATTTCTTTTTATTTTTTTAACCTCGTTTTTCATAATTTTTGAACATGGGCTATAGCCCCTACCGTACGGCATACTATATCACGCCGTTTTTCATCATTTTTGAGGATTTAAAAAAAATTCAAAATTTCAAAAACATGGGTTATAGCCCATCGTTTTTTGAAATTTAGATTTTTTTTATTAACCTCGTTTTTCATAATTTTTTAACATGGGCTATAGTCCCTACCGTACGGCATACTATAGTACGCCGTTTTTCATCATTTTTGAGGATTTGAAAAAAATTCAAAATTTAAAAAAACATGGATTATAGCCCATCGTTTTTTGAAATTTTGAAAAAAAAATTTACCTCATTTTTCATCATTTTTGAACATGGGCTATAGCCCCTACTGTACGGCATACTATAGCACGCAGTTTTTCATCATTTTTGAGGATTTGAAAAAAAATTCAAAATTTCAAAAAACATGGGTTATAGCCCATCGTTTTTTGAAATTTTGATTTTTTTTTTTAACCTCGTTTTTCATCATTTTTGAACATGGGCTATAGCCCCTACCGTACGGCATACTATATCACGCAGTTTTTCATCATTTTTGAGGATTTGAAAAAAAATCTAAATTTCAAAAACATGGGTTATAGCCCATCGTTTTTTGAAATTTAGAATTTTTTTTTAACCTCGTTTTTCATCATTTTTGAACATGGGCTATAGTCCCTACCGTACGGCATACTATAGTACGCCGTTTTTCATCATTTTTGAGGATTTGAAAAAAATTCAAAATTTTAAAAAACATGGGTTATAGCCCATCGTTTTTTGAAATTTAGATATTTTTTTTTAACCTCGTTTTTCATCATTTTTGAACATGGGCTATAGTCCCTACCGTACGGCATACTATAGTACGCCGTTTTTCATCATTTTTGAGGATTTGAAAAAACATTCAAAATTTAAAAAACATGGGTTATAGCCCATCGTTTTTTGAAAATTTGAAAAAAAAATAACCTCGATTTTCATAATTTTTGAACATGGGCTATAGCCCCTACCGTACGGCATACTATAGCACGCCGTTTTTCATCATTTTTGAGGATTTGAAAAAAAAATCAAAATTTCAAAAAACATGGGTTATAGCCCATCGTTTTTTGAAATTTTGAATTTCTTTTAACCTCGTTTTTCATCATTTTTGAACATGGGCTATAGCCCCTACCGTACGGCATACTATAGCACGCCGTTTTTCATCATTTTTGAGGATTTGAAAAAAAATCTAAATTTCAAAAAACATGGGTTATAGCCCATCGTTTTTTGAAATTTTGAAAAAAAAAATAACCTCGTTTTTCAAAAATTTTGAACATGGGCTATAACCCCTACCGTACGGCATACTATAGTACGCCGTTTTTCATAATTTTTGAGGATTTGAAAAAAATTCAAAAATTTAAAAAACATGGGTTATAGCCCAAAATTCAAAATTTCAAAAACATGGGTTATAGCCCATCGTTTTTTGATTTATTTTTATTTTTTTAACCTCGTTTTTCATAATTTTTGAACATGGGCTATAGCCCCTACCGTACGGCATACTATATCACGCCGTTTTTCATCATTTTTGAGGATTTAAAAAAAATTCAAAATTTCAAAAACATGGGTTATAGCCCATCGTTTTTTGAAATTTAGATTTTTTTTATTAACCTCGTTTTTCATAATTTTTTAACATGGGCTATAGTCCCTACCGTACGGCATACTATAGTACGCCGTTTTTCATCATTTTTGAGGATTTGAAAAAAATTCAAAATTAAAAAAAACATGGATTATAGCCCATCGTTTTTTGAAATTTTGAAAAAAAATTAACCTCATTTTTCATCATTTTTGAACATGGGCTATAGCCCCTACTGTACAGCATACTATAGCACGCCGTTTTTCATCATTTTTGAGGATTTGAAAAAAATTCAAAATTTCAAAAACATGGGTTATAGCCCATCGTTTTTTGAAATTTAGATTTTCTTTTTTTAACCTCGTTTTTCATCATTTTTGAACATGGGCTATAGTCCCTACCGTACGGCATACTATAGCACGCCATTTTTCATCATTTTTGAGGATTTGAAAAAAAATCTAAATTTCAAAAAACATGGGTTATAGCCCATCGTTTTTTGAAATTTTGAAAAACAAAATAACCTCGTTTTTCATAATTTTTGAACATGGGCTATAGCCCCTACCGTACGGCATACTATAGCACGCCGTTTTTCATCATTTTTGAGGATTTGAAAAAAAAATCAAAATTTCAAAAAACATGGGTTATAGCCCATCGTTTTTTGAAATTTTGAAAAAAAAAATAACCTCGTTTTTCAAAATTTTTGAACATGGGCTATAACCCCTACCGTACGGCATACTATAGTACGCCGTTTTTCATCATTTTTGAGGATTTGAAAAAAATTCAAAAATTTAAAAAACATGGGTTATAGCCCAAAATTCAAAATTTCAAAAACATGGGTTATAGCCCATCATTTTTTGATTTATTTTTATTTTTTTAACCTCGTTTTTCATAATTTTTGAACATGGGCTATAGCCCCTACCGTACGGCATACTATATCACGCCGTTTTTCATCATTTTTGAGGATTTAAAAAAAATTCAAAATTTCAAAAACATGGGTTATAGCCCATCGTTTTTTGAAATTTAGATTTTTTTTATTAACCTCGTTTTTCATAATTTTTTAACATGGGCTATAGTCCCTACCGTACGGCATACTATAGTACGCCGTTTTTCATCATTTTTGAGGATTTGAAAAAAATTCAAAATTTAAAAAAACATGGATTATAGCCCATCGTTTTTTGAAATTTTGAAAAAAAAATTTACCTCATTTTTCATCATTTTTGAACATGGGCTATAGCCCCTACTGTACGGCATACTATAGCACGCAGTTTTTCATCATTTTTGAGGATTTGAAAAAAAATTCAAAATTTCAAAAAACATGGGTTATAGCCCATCGTTTTTTGAAATTTTGATTTTTTTTTTTAACCTCGTTTTTCATCATTTTTGAACATGGGCTATAGCCCCTACCGTACGGCATACTATATCACGCAGTTTTTCATCATTTTTGAGGATTTGAAAAAAAATCTAAATTTCAAAAACATGGGTTATAGCCCATCGTTTTTTGAAATTTAGAATTTTTTTTTAACCTCGTTTTTCATCATTTTTGAACATGGGCTATAGTCCCTACCGTACGGCATACTATAGTACGCCGTTTTTCATCATTTTTGAGGATTTGAAAAAAATTCAAAATTTTAAAAAACATGGGTTATAGCCCATCGTTTTTTGAAATTTAGATATTTTTTTTTAACCTCGTTTTTCATCATTTTTGAACATGGGCTATAGTCCCTACCGTACGGCATACTATAGTACGCCGTTTTTCATCATTTTTGAGGATTTGAAAAAACATTCAAAATTTAAAAAACATGGGTTATAGCCCATCGTTTTTTGAAAATTTGAAAAAAAAATAACCTCGATTTTCATAATTTTTGAACATGGGCTATAGCCCCTACCGTACGGCATACTATAGCACGCCGTTTTTCATCATTTTTGAGGATTTGAAAAAAAAATCAAAATTTCAAAAAACATGGGTTATAGCCCATCGTTTTTTGAAATTTTGAATTTCTTTTAACCTCGTTTTTCATCATTTTTGAACATGGGCTATAGCCCCTACCGTACGGCATACTATAGCACGCCGTTTTTCATCATTTTTGAGGATTTGAAAAAAAATCTAAATTTCAAAAAACATGGGTTATAGCCCATCGTTTTTTGAAATTTTGAAAAAAAAAATAACCTCGTTTTTCAAAAATTTTGAACATGGGCTATAACCCCTACCGTACGGCATACTATAGTACGCCGTTTTTCATAATTTTTGAGGATTTGAAAAAAATTCAAAAATTTAAAAAACATGGGTTATAGCCCAAAATTCAAAATTTCAAAAACATGGGTTATAGCCCATCGTTTTTTGATTTATTTTTATTTTTTTAACCTCGTTTTTCATAATTTTTGAACATGGGCTATAGCCCCTACCGTACGGCATACTATATCACGCCGTTTTTCATCATTTTTGAGGATTTAAAAAAAATTCAAAATTTCAAAAACATGGGTTATAGCCCATCGTTTTTTGAAATTTAGATTTTTTTTATTAACCTCGTTTTTCATAATTTTTTAACATGGGCTATAGTCCCTACCGTACGGCATACTATAGTACGCCGTTTTTCATCATTTTTGAGGATTTGAAAAAAATTCAAAATTAAAAAAAACATGGATTATAGCCCATCGTTTTTTGAAATTTTGAAAAAAAATTAACCTCATTTTTCATCATTTTTGAACATGGGCTATAGCCCCTACTGTACAGCATACTATAGCACGCCGTTTTTCATCATTTTTGAGGATTTGAAAAAAATTCAAAATTTCAAAAACATGGGTTATAGCCCATCGTTTTTTGAAATTTAGATTTTCTTTTTTTAACCTCGTTTTTCATCATTTTTGAACATGGGCTATAGTCCCTACCGTACGGCATACTATAGTACGCCGTTTTTCATATTTTTTGAGGATTTGAAAAAAATTCAAAATAAAAAAAAACATGGGTTATAGCCCATCGTTTTTTGAAATTTTGAAAAAAAAATTAACCTCATTTTTCATCATTTTTGAACATGGGCTATAGCCCCTACTGTACGGCATACTATAGCACGCCGTTTTTCATCATTTTGAGGATTTGAAAAAAATTCAAAATTTCAAAAAACATGGGTTATAGCCCATCGTTTTTTGAAATTTAGATTTTTTTTTTAACCTCGTTTTTCATCATTTTTGAACATGGGCTATAGCCCCTACCGTACGGCATACTATATCACGCCGTTTTTCATCATTTTTGAGGATTTGAAAAAAAGTTCAAAATTTCAAAAACATGGGTTATAGCCCATCGTTTTTTGAAATTTTGAAAAAAAAATTAACCTCATTTTTCATCATTTTTGAACATGGGCTATAGCCCCTACTGTACGGCATACTATAGCACGCCGTTTTTCATCATTTTTGAGGATTTGAAAAAAAATCAAAATTTCCAAAAACATGGGTTATAGCCCATCGTTTTTTGAAATTTTGATTTTTTTTTAACCTCGTTTTTCATCATTTTTGAACATGGGCTATAGCCCCTACCGTACGGCATACTATAGCACGCCATTTTTCATCATTTTTGAGGATTTGAAAAAAAATCAAAATTTCAAAAAACATGGGTTATAGCCCATCGTTTTTTGAAATTTTGAAAAACAAAATAACCTCGTTTTTCATCATTTTTGAACATGGGCTATAGCCCCTACCGTACGGCATACTATAGCACGCCATTTTTCATCATTTTTGAGGATTTGAAAAAAAATCTAAATTTCAAAAAACATGGGTTATAGCCCATCGTTTTTTGAAATTTTGAAAAACAAAATAACCTCGTTTTTCATCATTTTTGAACATGGGCTATAGCCCCTACCGTACGGCATACTATAGCACGCCATTTTTCATCATTTTTGAGGATTTGAAAAAAAATCTAAATTTCAAAAAACATGGGTTATAGCCCATCGTTTTTTGAAATTTTGAAAAACAAAATAACCTCGTTTTTCATAATTTTTGAACATGGGCTATAGCCCCTACCGTACGGCATACTATAGCACGCCGTTTTTCATCATTTTTGAGGATTTGAAAAAAAATCAAAATTTCCAAAAACATGGGTTATAGCCCATCGTTTTTTGAAATTTTGATTTTTTTTTAACCTCGTTTTTCATCATTTTTGAACATGGGCTATAGCCCCTACCGTACGGCATACTATAGCACGCCATTTTTCATCATTTTTGAGGATTTGAAAAAAAATCAAAATTTCAAAAAACATGGGTTATAGCCCATCGTTTTTTGAAATTTTGAAAAACAAAATAACCTCGTTTTTCATCATTTTTGAACATGGGCTATAGCCCCTACCGTACGGCATACTATAGCACGCCATTTTTCATCATTTTTGAGGATTTGAAAAAAAATCTAAATTTCAAAAAACATGGGTTATAGCCCATCGTTTTTTGAAATTTTGAAAAACAAAATAACCTCGTTTTTCATAATTTTTGAACATGGGCTATAGCCCCTACCGTACGGCATACTATAGCACGCCGTTTTTCATCATTTTTGAGGATTTGAAAAAAAAATCAAAATTTCAAAAAACATGGGTTATAGCCCATCGTTTTTTGAAATTTTGAAAAAAAAAAATAACCTCGTTTTTCATAATTTTTGAACATGGGCTATAACCCCTACCGTACGGCATACTATAGTACGCCGTTTTTCATCATTTTTGAGGATTTGAAAAAAATTCAAAAATTTAAAAAACATGGGTTATAGCCCAAAATTCAAAATTTCAAAAACATGGGTTATAGCCCATCGTTTTTTGATTTATTTTTATTTTTTTAACCTCGTTTTTCATAATCTTTGAACATGGGCTATAGCCCCTACCGTACGGCATACTATATCACGCCGTTTTTCATCATTTTTGAGGATTTAAAAAAAATTCAAAATTTCAAAAACATGGGTTATAGCCCATCGTTTTTTGAAATTTAGATTTTTTTTATTAACCTCGTTTTTCATAATTTTTTAACATGGGCTATAGTCCCTACCGTACGGCATACTATAGTACGCCGTTTTTCATCATTTTTGAGGATTTGAAAAAAATTCAAAATTTTAAAAAACATGGATTATAGCCCATCGTTTTTTGAAATTTTGAAAAAAAAATTTACCTCATTTTTCATCATTTTTGAACATGGGCTATAGCCCCTACTGTACGGCATACTATAGCACGCAGTTTTTCATCATTTTTGAGGATTTGAAAAAAAATTCAAAATTTCAAAAAACATGGGTTATAGCCCATCGTTTTTTGAAATTTTGATTTTTTTTTTTAACCTCGTTTTTCATCATTTTTGAACATGGGCTATAGCCCCTACCGTACGGCATACTATATCACGCAGTTTTTCATCATTTTTGAGGATTTGAAAAAAAATCAAAATTTCAAAAACATGGGTTATAGCCCATCGTTTTTTGAAATTTAGAATTTTTTTTTAACCTCGTTTTTCATCATTTTTGAACATGGGCTATAGCCCCTACCGTACGGCATACTATATCACGCCGTTTTTCATCATTTTTGAGGATTTGAAAAAAAGTTCAAAATTTCAAAAACATGGGTTATAGCCCATCGTTTTTTGAAATTTTGAAAAAAAAATTAACCTCATTTTTCATCATTTTTGAACATGGGCTATAGCCCCTACTGTACGGCATACTATAGCACGCCGTTTTTCATCATTTTTGAGGATTTGAAAAAAAATCAAAATTTCCAAAAACATGGGTTATAGCCCATCGTTTTTTGAAATTTTGATTTTTTTTTAACCTCGTTTTTCATCATTTTTGAACATGGGCTATAGCCCCTACCGTACGGCATACTATAGCACGCCATTTTTCATCATTTTTGAGGATTTGAAAAAAAATCAAAATTTCAAAAAACATGGGTTATAGCCCATCGTTTTTTGAAATTTTGAAAAACAAAATAACCTCGTTTTTCATCATTTTTGAACATGGGCTATAGCCCCTACCGTACGGCATACTATAGCACGCCATTTTTCATCATTTTTGAGGATTTGAAAAAAAATCTAAATTTCAAAAAACATGGGTTATAGCCCATCGTTTTTTGAAATTTTGAAAAACAAAATAACCTCGTTTTTCATAATTTTTGAACATGGGCTATAGCCCCTACCGTACGGCATACTATAGCACGCCGTTTTTCATCATTTTTGAGGATTTGAAAAAAAAATCAAAATTTCAAAAAACATGGGTTATAGCCCATCGTTTTTTGAAAATTTGAAAAAAAAAATAACCTCGTTTTTCAAATTTTTTTAACATGGGCTATAACCCCTACCGTACGGCATACTATAGTACGCCGTTTTTCATCATTTTTGAGGATTTGAAAAAAATTCAAAAATTTAAAAAACATGGGTTATAGCCCAAAATTCAAAATTTCAAAAACATGGGTTATAGCCCATCGTTTTTTGATTTATTTTTATTTTTTTAACCTCGTTTTTCATAATTTTTGAACATGGGCTATAGCCCCTACCGTACGGCATACTATATCACGCCGTTTTTCATCATTTTTGAGGATTTGAAAAAAAATCAAAATTTCAAAAACATGGGTTATAGCCCATCGTTTTTTGAAATTTAGATTTTTTTTTTAACCTCGTTTTTCATCATTTTTGAACATGGGCTATAGCCCCTACCGTACGGCATACTATATCACGCCGTTTTTCATCATTTTTGAGGATTTGAAAAAAAGTTCAAAATTTCAAAAACATGGGTTATAGCCCATCGTTTTTTGAAATTTTGAAAAAAAAATTAACCTCATTTTTCATCATTTTTGAACATGGGCTATAGCCCCTACTGTACGGCATACTATAGCACGCCGTTTTTCATCATTTTTGAGGATTTGAAAAAAAATCAAAATTTCCAAAAACATGGGTTATAGCCCATCGTTTTTTGAAATTTTGATTTTTTTTTAACCTCGTTTTTCATCATTTTTGAACATGGGCTATAGCCCCTACCGTACGGCATACTATAGCACGCCATTTTTCATCATTTTTGAGGATTTGAAAAAAAATCAAAATTTCAAAAAACATGGGTTATAGCCCATCGTTTTTTGAAATTTTGAAAAACAAAATAACCTCGTTTTTCATCATTTTTTAACATGGGCTATAGCCCCTACCGTACGGCATACTATAGCACGCCATTTTTCATCATTTTTGAGGATTTGAAAAAAAATCTAAATTTCAAAAAACATGGGTTATAGCCCATCGTTTTTTGAAATTTTGAAAAACAAAATAACCTCGTTTTTCATAATTTTTGAACATGGGCTATAGCCCCTACCGTACGGCATACTATAGCACGCCGTTTTTCATCATTTTTGAGGATTTGAAAAAAAAATCAAAATTTCAAAAAACATGGGTTATAGCCCATCGTTTTTTGAAATTTTGAAAAAAAAAATAACCTCGTTTTTCAAAAATTTTGAACATGGGCTATAACCCCTACCGTACGGCATACTATAGTACGCCGTTTTTCATCATTTTTGAGGATTTGAAAAAAATTCAAAAATTTAAAAAACATGGGTTATAGCCCAAAATTCAAAATTTCAAAAACATGGGTTATAGCCCATCATTTTTTGATTTCTTTTTATTTTTTTAACCTCGTTTTTCATAATTTTTGAACATGGGCTATAGCCCCTACCGTACGGCATACTATATCACGCCGTTTTTCATCATTTTTGAGGATTTAAAAAAAATTCAAAATTTCAAAAACATGGGTTATAGCCCATCGTTTTTTGAAATTTAGATTTTTTTTATTAACCTCGTTTTTCATAATTTTTTAACATGGGCTATAGTCCCTACCGTACGGCATACTATAGTACGCCGTTTTTCATCATTTTTGAGGATTTGAAAAAAATTCAAAATTTAAAAAAACATGGATTATAGCCCATCGTTTTTTGAAATTTTGAAAAAAAAATTTACCTCATTTTTCATCATTTTTGAACATGGGCTATAGCCCCTACTGTACGGCATACTATAGCACGCAGTTTTTCATCATTTTTGAGGATTTGAAAAAAAATTCAAAATTTCAAAAAACATGGGTTATAGCCCATCGTTTTTTGAAATTTTGATTTTTTTTTTTAACCTCGTTTTTCATCATTTTTGAACATGGGCTATAGCCCCTACCGTACGGCATACTATATCACGCAGTTTTTCATCATTTTTGAGGATTTGAAAAAAAATCTAAATTTCAAAAACATGGGTTATAGCCCATCGTTTTTTGAAATTTAGAATTTTTTTTTAACCTCGTTTTTCATCATTTTTGAACATGGGCTATAGTCCCTACCGTACGGCATACTATAGTACGCCGTTTTTCATCATTTTTGAGGATTTGAAAAAAATTCAAAATTTTAAAAAACATGGGTTATAGCCCATCGTTTTTTGAAATTTAGATATTTTTTTTTAACCTCGTTTTTCATCATTTTTGAACATGGGCTATAGTCCCTACCGTACGGCATACTATAGTACGCCGTTTTTCATCATTTTTGAGGATTTGAAAAAACATTCAAAATTTAAAAAACATGGGTTATAGCCCATCGTTTTTTGAAAATTTGAAAAAAAAATAACCTCGATTTTCATAATTTTTGAACATGGGCTATAGCCCCTACCGTACGGCATACTATAGCACGCCGTTTTTCATCATTTTTGAGGATTTGAAAAAAAAATCAAAATTTCAAAAAACATGGGTTATAGCCCATCGTTTTTTGAAATTTTGAATTTCTTTTAACCTCGTTTTTCATCATTTTTGAACATGGGCTATAGCCCCTACCGTACGGCATACTATAGCACGCCGTTTTTCATCATTTTTGAGGATTTGAAAAAAAATCTAAATTTCAAAAAACATGGGTTATAGCCCATCGTTTTTTGAAATTTTGAAAAAAAAAATAACCTCGTTTTTCAAAAATTTTGAACATGGGCTATAACCCCTACCGTACGGCATACTATAGTACGCCGTTTTTCATAATTTTTGAGGATTTGAAAAAAATTCAAAAATTTAAAAAACATGGGTTATAGCCCAAAATTCAAAATTTCAAAAACATGGGTTATAGCCCATCGTTTTTTGATTTATTTTTATTTTTTTAACCTCGTTTTTCATAATTTTTGAACATGGGCTATAGCCCCTACCATACGGCATACTATATCACGCCGTTTTTCATCATTTTTGAGGATTTAAAAAAAATTCAAAATTTCAAAAACATGGGTTATAGCCCATCGTTTTTTGAAATTTAGATTTTTTTTATTAACCTCGTTTTTCATAATTTTTTAACATGGGCTATAGTCCCTACCGTACGGCATACTATAGTACGCCGTTTTTCATCATTTTTGAGGATTTGAAAAAAATTCAAAATTAAAAAAAACATGGATTATAGCCCATCGTTTTTTGAAATTTTGAAAAAAAATTAACCTCATTTTTCATCATTTTTGAACATGGGCTATAGCCCCTACTGTACAGCATACTATAGCACGCCGTTTTTCATCATTTTTGAGGATTTGAAAAAAATTCAAAATTTCAAAAACATGGGTTATAGCCCATCGTTTTTTGAAATTTAGATTTTCTTTTTTTAACCTCGTTTTTCATCATTTTTGAACATGGGCTATAGTCCCTACCGTACGGCATACTATAGTACGCCGTTTTTCATATTTTTTGAGGATTTGAAAAAAATTCAAAATAAAAAAAAACATGGGTTATAGCCCATCGTTTTTTGAAATTTTGAAAAAAAAATTAACCTCATTTTTCATCATTTTTGAACATGGGCTATAGCCCCTACTGTACGGCATACTATAGCACGCCGTTTTTCATCATTTTGAGGATTTGAAAAAAATTCAAAATTTCAAAAAACATGGGTTATAGCCCATCGTTTTTTGAAATTTAGATTTTTTTTTTAACCTCGTTTTTCATCATTTTTGAACATGGGCTATAGCCCCTACCGTACGGCATACTATATCACGCCGTTTTTCATCATTTTTGAGGATTTGAAAAAAAGTTCAAAATTTCAAAAACATGGGTTATAGCCCATCGTTTTTTGAAATTTTGAAAAAAAAATTAACCTCATTTTTCATCATTTTTGAACATGGGCTATAGCCCCTACTGTACGGCATACTATAGCACGCCGTTTTTCATCATTTTTGAGGATTTGAAAAAAAATCAAAATTTCCAAAAACATGGGTTATAGCCCATCGTTTTTTGAAATTTTGATTTTTTTTTAACCTCGTTTTTCATCATTTTTGAACATGGGCTATAGCCCCTACCGTACGGCATACTATAGCACGCCATTTTTCATCATTTTTGAGGATTTGAAAAAAAATCAAAATTTCAAAAAACATGGGTTATAGCCCATCGTTTTTTGAAATTTTGAAAAACAAAATAACCTCGTTTTTCATCATTTTTGAACATGGGCTATAGCCCCTACCGTACGGCATACTATAGCACGCCATTTTTCATCATTTTTGAGGATTTGAAAAAAAATCTAAATTTCAAAAAACATGGGTTATAGCCCATCGTTTTTTGAAATTTTGAAAAACAAAATAACCTCGTTTTTCATAATTTTTGAACATGGGCTATAGCCCCTACCGTACGGCATACTATAGCACGCCGTTTTTCATCATTTTTGAGGATTTGAAAAAAAAATCAAAATTTCAAAAAACATGGGTTATAGCCCATCGTTTTTTGAAATTTTGAAAAAAAAAAATAACCTCGTTTTTCATAATTTTTGAACATGGGCTATAACCCCTACCGTACGGCATACTATAGTACGCCGTTTTTCATCATTTTTGAGGATTTGAAAAAAATTCAAAAATTTAAAAAACATGGGTTATAGCCCAAAATTCAAAATTTCAAAAACATGGGTTATAGCCCATCGTTTTTTGATTTATTTTTATTTTTTTAACCTCGTTTTTCATAATCTTTGAACATGGGCTATAGCCCCTACCGTACGGCATACTATATCACGCCGTTTTTCATCATTTTTGAGGATTTAAAAAAAATTCAAAATTTCAAAAACATGGGTTATAGCCCATCGTTTTTTGAAATTTAGATTTTTTTTATTAACCTCGTTTTTCATAATTTTTTAACATGGGCTATAGTCCCTACCGTACGGCATACTATAGTACGCCGTTTTTCATCATTTTTGAGGATTTGAAAAAAATTCAAAATTTTAAAAAACATGGATTATAGCCCATCGTTTTTTGAAATTTTGAAAAAAAAATTTACCTCATTTTTCATCATTTTTGAACATGGGCTATAGCCCCTACTGTACGGCATACTATAGCACGCAGTTTTTCATCATTTTTGAGGATTTGAAAAAAAATTCAAAATTTCAAAAAACATGGGTTATAGCCCATCGTTTTTTGAAATTTTGATTTTTTTTTTTAACCTCGTTTTTCATCATTTTTGAACATGGGCTATAGCCCCTACCGTACGGCATACTATATCACGCAGTTTTTCATCATTTTTGAGGATTTGAAAAAAAATCAAAATTTCAAAAACATGGGTTATAGCCCATCGTTTTTTGAAATTTAGAATTTTTTTTTAACCTCGTTTTTCATCATTTTTGAACATGGGCTATAGTCCCTACCGTACGGCATACTATAGTACGCAGTTTTTCATCATTTTTGAGGATTTGAAAAAACATTCAAAATTTAAAAAACATGGGTTATAGCCCATCGTTTTTTTTAAAATTGAAAAAAAAAATAACCTCGATTTTCATAATTTTTGAACATGGGCTATAGCCCCTACCGTACGGCATACTATAGCACGCCGTTTTTCATCATTTTTGAGGATTTGAAAAAAAATCAAAATTTCAAAAACATGGGTTATAGCCCATCGTTTTTTGAAATTTAGAATTTTTTTTTAACCTCGTTTTTCATCATTTTTGAACATGGGCTATAGTCCCTACCGTACGGCATACTATAGTACGCCGTTTTTCATCATTTTTGAGGATTTGAAAAAAATTCAAAATTTTAAAAAACATGGGTTATAGCCCATCGTTTTTTGAAATTTAGATATTTTTTTTTAACCTCGTTTTTCATCATTTTTGAACATGGGCTATAGTCCCTACCGTACGGCATACTATAGTACGCCGTTTTTCATCATTTTTGAGGATTTGAAAAAACATTCAAAATTTAAAAAACATGGGTTATAGCCCATCGTTTTTTGAAATTTAGATATTTTTTTTTAACCTCGTTTTTCATCATTTTTGAACATGGGCTATAGTCCCTACCGTACGGCATACTATAGCACGCCGTTTTTCATCATTTTTGAGGATTTGAAAAAAAAATCAAAATTTCAAAAAACATGGGTTATAGCCCATCGTTTTTTGAAATTTTGAAATTTTTTTAACCTCGTTTTTCATCATTTTTGAACATGGGCTATAGTCCCTACCGTACGGCATACTATAGCACGCCGTTTTTCATCATTTTTGAGGATTTGAAAAAAAAATCAAAATTTCAAAAAACATGGGTTATAGCCCATCGTTTTTTGAAATTTTGAAATTTTTTTAACCTCGTTTTTCATCATTTTTGAACATGGGCTATAGCCCCTACCGTACGGCATACTATAGCACGCCGTTTTTCATCATTTTTGAGGATTTGAAAAAAAATCAAAATTTAAAAAAACATGGGTTATAGCCCATCGTTTTTTGAAATTTAGATTTTTTTTTTAACCTCGTTTTTCATCATTTTTGAACATGGGCTATAGCCCCTACCGTACGGCATACTATATCACGCCGTTTTTCATCATTTTTGAGGATTTGAAAAAAAGTTCAAAATTTCAAAAACATATAGCCCATCGTTTTTTGAAATTTTGAAAAAAAAATTAACCTCATTTTTCATCATTTTTGAACATGGGCTATAGCCCCTACTGTACGGCATACTATAGCACGCCGTTTTTCATCATTTTTGAGGATTTGAAAAAAAATCAAAATTTCCAAAAATATGGGTTATAGCCCATCGTTTTTTGAAATTTTGATTTTTTTTTAACCTCGTTTTTCATCATTTTTGAACATGGGCTATAGCCCCTACCGTACGGCATACTATAGCACGCCATTTTTCATCATTTTTGAGGATTTGAAAAAAAATCAAAATTTCAAAAAACATGGGTTATAGCCCATCGTTTTTTGAAATTTTGAAAAACAAAATAACCTTGTTTTTCATCATTTTTGAACATGGGCTATAGCCCCTACCGTACGGCATACTATAGCACGCCATTTTTCATCATTTTTGAGGATTTGAAAAAAAATCTAAATTTCAAAAAACATGGGTTATAGCCCATCGTTTTTTGAAATTTTGAAAAACAAAATAACCTCGTTTTTCATAATTTTTGAACATGGGCTATAGCCCCTACCGTACGGCATACTATAGCACGCCGTTTTTCATCATTTTTGAGGATTTGAAAAAAAAATCAAAATTTCAAAAAACATGGGTTATAGCCCATCGTTTTTTGAAATTTTGAAAAAAAAAATAACCTCGTTTTTCATAATTTTTGAACATGGGCTATAACCCCTACCGTACGGCATACTATAGTACGCCGTTTTTCATCATTTTTGAGGATTTGAAAAAAATTCAAAAATTTAAAAAACATGGGTTATAGCCCAAAATTCAAAATTTCAAAAACATGGGTTATAGCCCATCGTTTTTTGATTTCTTTTTATTTTTTTAACCTCGTTTTTCATAATTTTTGAACATGGGCTATAGCCCCTACCGTACGGCATACTATATCACGCCGTTTTTCATCATTTTTGAGGATTTAAAAAAAATTCAAAATTTCAAAAACATGGGTTATAGCCCATCGTTTTTTGAAATTTAGATTTTTTTTATTAACCTCGTTTTTCATAATTTTTTAACATGGGCTATAGTCCCTACCGTACGGCATACTATAGTACGCCGTTTTTCATCATTTTTGAGGATTTGAAAAAAATTCAAAATTTAAAAAAACATGGATTATAGCCCATCGTTTTTTGAAATTTTGAAAAAAAAATTTACCTCATTTTTCATCATTTTTGAACATGGGCTATAGCCCCTACTGTACGGCATACTATAGCACGCAGTTTTTCATCATTTTTGAGGATTTGAAAAAAATTTCAAAATTTCAAAAAACATGGGTTATAGCCCATCGTTTTTTGAAATTTTGATTTTTTTTTTTAACCTCGTTTTTCATCATTTTTGAACATGGGCTATAGCCCCTACCGTACGGCATACTATATCACGCAGTTTTTCATCATTTTTGAGGATTTGAAAAAAAATCAAAATTTCAAAAACATGGGTTATAGCCCATCGTTTTTTGAAATTTAGAATTTTTTTTTAACCTCGTTTTTCATCATTTTTGAACATGGGCTATAGTCCCTACCGTACGGCATACTATAGTACGCCGTTTTTCATCATTTTTGAGGATTTGAAAAAAATTCAAAATTTTAAAAAACATGGGTTATAGCCCATCGTTTTTTGAAATTTAGATAATTTTTTTTAACCTCGTTTTTCATCATTTTTGAACATGGGCTATAGTCCCTACCGTACGGCATACTATAGTACGCCGTTTTTCATCATTTTTGAGGATTTGAAAAAACATTCAAAATTTAAAAAACATGGGTTATAGCCCATCGTTTTTTGAAAATTTGAAAAAAAAAATAACCTCGATTTTCATAATTTTTGAACATGGGCTATAGCCCCTACTGTACGGCATACTATAGCACGCCGTTTTTCATCATTTTTGAGGATTTGAAAAAAAAATCAAAATTTCAAAAAACATGGGTTATAGCCCATCGTTTTTTGAAATTTAGATTTTTTTTTTAACCTCGTTTTTCATCATTTTTGAACATGGGCTATAGTCCCTACCGTACGGCATACTATAGTACGCAGTTTTTCATCATTTTTGAGGATTTGAAAAAACATTCAAAATTTAAAAAACATGGGTTATAGCCCATCGTTTTTTGAAAAATTGAAAAAAAAAATAACCTCGATTTTCATAATTTTTGAACATGGGCTATAGCCCCTACCGTACGGCATACTATAGCACGCCGTTTTTCATCATTTTTGAGGATTTGAAAAAAAAAATCAAAATTTCAAAAAACATGGGTTATAGCCCATCGTTTTTTGAAATTTTGAATTTTTTTTAACCTCGTTTTTCATCATTTTTGAACATGGGCTATAGCCCCTACCGTACGGCATACTATAGCACGCCGTTTTTCATCATTTTTGAGGATTTGAAAAAAAATCAAAATTTAAAAAAACATGGGTTATAGCCCATCGTTTTTTGAAATTTTGAAAAACAAAATAACCTCGTTTTTCATAATTTTTGAACATGGGCTATAGCCCCTACCGTACGGCATACTATAGCACGCCGTTTTTCATCATTTTTGAGGATTTGAAAAAAAATTCAAAATTTCAAAAAACATGGGTTATAGCCCATCGTTTTTTGAAATTTTGAAATTTTTTTTAACTCGTTTTTCATTATTTTTGAACATGGGCTATAGCCCCTACCGTACGGCATACTATAGCACGCCGTTTTTCATCATTTTTGAGGATTTGAAAAAAAAATCTAAATTTCAAAAACATGGGTTATAGCCCATCGTTTTTTGAAATTTAGAATTTTTTTTTTAACCTCGTTTTTCATCATTTTTGAACATGGGCTATAGTCCCTACCGTACGGCATACTATAGTACGCCGTTTTTCATCATTTTTGAGGATTTGAAAAACCTCGTTTTTCATAATTTTTGAACATGGGCTATAGCCCCTACCGTACGGCATACTATATCACGCCGTTTTTCATCATTTTTGAGGATTTGAAAAAAATTCAAAATTTCAAAAACATGGGTTATAGCCCATCGTTTTTAGAAATTTAGATTTTTTTTATTAACCTCGTTTTTCATAATTTTTTAACATGGGCTATAGTCCCTACCGTACGGCATACTATAGTACGCCGTTTTTCATCATTTTTGAGGATTTGAAAAAAATTCAAAATTAAAAAAAACATGGATTATAGCCCATCGTTTTTTGAAATTTAGAAAAAAAAGATTACCTCATTTTTCATCATTTTTGAACATGGGCTATAGCCCCTACTGTACGGCATACTATAGCACGCAGTTTTTCATCATTTTTGAGGATTTGAAAAAAAATTCAAAATTTCAAAAAACATGGGTTATAGCCCATCGTTTTTTGAAATTTTGATTTTTTTTTTTAACCTCGTTTTTTATCATTTTTGAACATGGGCTATAGCCCCTACCGTACGGCATACTATATCACGCAGTTTTTCATCATTTTTGAGGATTTGAAAAAAAATCAAAATTTCAAAAACATGGGTTATAGCCCATCGTTTTTTGAAATTTAGAATTTTTTTTTAACCTCGTTTTTCATCATTTTTGAACATGGGCTATAGTCCCTACCGTACGGCATACTATAGTACGCCGTTTTTCATCATTTTTGAGGATTTGAAAAAACATTCAAAATTTAAAAAACATGGGTTATAGCCCATCGTTTTTTGAAAATTTGAAAAAAAAAATAACCTCGATTTTCATAATTTTTGAACATGGGCTATAGCCCCTACCGTACGGCATACTATAGCACGCCGTTTTTCATCATTTTTGAGGATTTGAAAAAAAAATCAAAATTTCAAAAAACATGGGTTATAGCCCATCGTTTTTTGAAATTTAGATTTTTTTTTTAACCTCGTTTTTCATCATTTTTGAACATGGGCTATAGTCCCTACCGTACGGCATACTATAGTACGCCGTTTTTCATCATTTTTGAGGATTTGAAAAAACATTCAAAATTTAAAAAACATGGGTTATAGCCCATCGTTTTTTGAAAAATTGAAAAAAAAAATAACCTCGATTTTCATAATTTTTGAACATGGGCTATAGCCCCTACCGTACGGCATACTATAGCACGCCGTTTTTCATCATTTTTGAGGATTTGAAAAAAAAATCAAAATTTCAAAAAACATGGGTTATAGCCCATCGTTTTTTTAAATTTTGAATTTTTTTTAACCTCGTTTTTCATCATTTTTGAACATGGGCTATAGCCCCTACCGTACGGCATACTATAGCACGCCGTTTTTCATCATTTTTGAGGATTTGAAAAAAAATCAAAATTTAAAAAAACATGGGTTATAGCCCATCGTTTTTTGAAATTTTGAAAAACAAAATAACCTCGTTTTTCATAATTTTTGAACATGGGCTATAGCCCCTACCGTACGGCATACTATAGCACGCCGTTTTTCATCATTTTTGAGGATTTGAAAAAAAATTCAAAATTTCAAAAAACATGGGTTATAGCCCATCGTTTTTTGAAATTTTGAATTTTTTTTTAACTCGTTTTTCATTATTTTTGAACATGGGCTATAGCCCCTACCGTACGGCATACTATAGCACGCCGTTTTTCATCATTTTTGAGGATTTGAAAAAAAAATCAAAATTTCAAAAACATGGGTTATAGCCCATCGTTTTTTGAAATTTAGAAAAAAAATTTTAACCTCGTTTTTCATCATTTTTGAACATGGGCTATAGTCCCTACCGTACGGCATACTATAGTACGCCGTTTTTCATCATTTTTGAGGATTTGAAAAAAATTCAAAATTTTAAAAAACATGGGTTATAGCCCATCGTTTTTTGAAAATTTGAAAAAAAAAATAACCTCGATTTTCATAATTTTTGAACATGGGCTATAGCCCCTACCGTACGGCATACTATAGCACGCCGTTTTTCATCATTTTTGAGGATTTGAAAAAAAAATCAAAATTTCAAAAAACATGGGTTATAGCCCATCGTTTTTTGAAATTTAGATTTTTTTTTTAACCTCGTTTTTCATCATTTTTGAACATGGGCTATAGCCCCTACTGTACGGCATACTATAGCACGCAGTTTTTCATCATTTTTGAGGATTTGAAAAAAAATTCAAAATTTCAAAAAACATGGGTTATAGCCCATCGTTTTTTGAAATTTTGATTTTTTTTTTTAACCTCGTTTTTTATCATTTTTGAACATGGGCTATAGCCCCTACCGTACGGCATACTATATCACGCAGTTTTTCATCATTTTTGAGGATTTGAAAAAAAATCAAAATTTCAAAAACATGGGTTATAGCCCATCGTTTTTTGAAATTTAGAATTTTTTTTAACCTCGTTTTTCATCATTTTTGAACATGGGCTATAGTCCCTACCGTACGGCATACTATAGTACGCCGTTTTTCATCATTTTTGAGGATTTGAAAAAACATTCAAAATTTAAAAAACATGGGTTATAGCCCATCGTTTTTTGAAAATTTGAAAAAAAAAATAACCTCGATTTTCATAATTTTTGAACATGGGCTATAGCCCCTACCGTACGGCATACTATAGCACGCCGTTTTTCATCATTTTTGAGGATTTGAAAAAAAAATCAAAATTTCAAAAAACATGGGTTATAGCCCATCGTTTTTTGAAATTTAGATTTTTTTTTTAACCTCGTTTTTCATCATTTTTGAACATGGGCTATAGTCCCTACCGTACGGCATACTATAGTACGCCGTTTTTCATCATTTTTGAGGATTTGAAAAAACATTCAAAATTTAAAAAACATGGGTTATAGCCCATCGTTTTTTGAAAAATTGAAAAAAAAAATAACCTCGATTTTCATAATTTTTGAACATGGGCTATAGCCCCTACCGTACGGCATACTATAGCACGCCGTTTTTCATCATTTTTGAGGATTTGAAAAAAAAATCAAAATTTCAAAAAACATGGGTTATAGCCCATCGTTTTTTTAAATTTTGAATTTTTTTTAACCTCGTTTTTCATCATTTTTGAACATGGGCTATAGCCCCTACCGTACGGCATACTATAGCACGCCGTTTTTCATCATTTTTGAGGATTTGAAAAAAAATCAAAATTTAAAAAAACATGGGTTATAGCCCATCGTTTTTTGAAATTTTGAAAAACAAAATAACCTCGTTTTTCATAATTTTTGAACATGGGCTATAGCCCCTACCGTACGGCATACTATAGCACGCCGTTTTTCATCATTTTTGAGGATTTGAAAAAAAATTCAAAATTTCAAAAAACATGGGTTATAGCCCATCGTTTTTTGAAATTTTGAATTTTTTTTTAACTCGTTTTTCATAATTTTTGAACATGGGCTATAGCCCCTACCGTACGGCATACTATAGCACGCCGTTTTTCATCATTTTTGAGGATTTGAAAAAAAAATTCAAAATTTCAAAAAACATGGGTTATAGCCCATCGTTTTTTGAAATTTTGAATTTTTTTTAAACTCGTTTTTCATTATTTTTGAACATGGGCTATAGCCCCTACCGTACGGCATACTATAGCACGCCGTTTTTCATCATTTTTGAGGATTTGAAAAAAAATCAAAATTTCAAAAACATGGGTTATAGCCCATCGTTTTTTGAGATTTAGATTTTTTTTTTTAACCTCGTTTTTCATCATTTTTGAACATGGGCTATAGTCCCTACCGTACGGCATACTATAGTACGCCGTTTTTCATCATTTTTGAGGATTTGAAAAAAATTCAAAATTTAAAAAAACATGGGTTATAGCCCATCGTTTTTTTTTTAACCTCGTTTTTCATCATTTTTGAACATGGGCTATAGTCCCTACCGTACGGCATACTATAGTACGCCGTTTTTCATCATTTTTGAGGATTTGAAAAAACATTCAAAAATTTAAAAAACATGGGTTATAGCCCATCGTTTTTTGAAAAGTTGAAAAAAAAAATAACCTCGATTTTCATAATTTTTGAACATGGGCTATAGCCCCTACCGTACGGCATACTATAGCACGCCGTTTTTCATCATTTTTGAGGATTTGAAAAAAAAAATCAAATTTTCAAAAAACATGGGTTATAGCCCATCGTTTTTTGAAATTTAGATTTTTTTTTTTAACCTCGTTTTTCATCATTTTTGAACATGGGCTATAGTCCCTACCGTACGGCATACTATAGTACGCCGTTTTTCATCATTTTTGAGGATTTGAAAAAACATTCAAAATTTAAAAAACATGGGTTATAGCCCATCGTTTTTTGAAAATTTGAAAAAAAAAATAACCTCGATTTTCATAATTTTTGAACATGGGCTATAGCCCCTACCGTACGGCATACTATAGCACGCCGTTTTTCATCATTTTTGAGGATTTGAAAAAAAAATCAAAATTTCAAAAAACATGGGTTATAGCCCATCGTTTTTTGAAAATTTGAATTTTTTTTAACCTCGTTTTTCATCATTTTTGAACATGGGCTATAGCCCCTACCGTACGGCATACTATAGCACGCCGTTTTTCATCATTTTTGAGGATTTGAAAAAAAATCAAAATTTAAAAAAACATGGGTTATAGCCCATCGTTTTTTGAAATTTTGAAAAACAAAATAACCTCGTTTTTCATAATTTTTGAACATGGGCTATAGCCCCTACCGTACGGCATACTATAGCACGCCGTTTTTCATCATTTTTGAGGATTTGAAAAAAAATTCAAAATTTCAAAAAACATGGGTTATAGCCCATCGTTTTTTGAGATTTAGAATTTTTTTTTTAACCTCGTTTTTCATCATTTTTGAACATGGGCTATAGTCCCTACCGTACGGCATACTATAGTACGCCGTTTTTCATCATTTTTGAGGATTTGAAAAAAATTCAAAATTTAAAAAAACATGGGTTATAGCCCATCGTTTTTTGAAATTTAGATTTTTTTTTTTAACCTCGTTTTTCATAATTTTTGAACATGGGCTATAGCCCCTACCGTACGGCATACTATAGCATGCCGTTTTTCATCATTTTTGAGGATTTGAAAAAAAATCAAAATTTTAAAAAACATGGGTTATAGCCCATCGTTTTTTGAAATTTAGATTTTTTTTTTTAACCTCGTTTTTCATCATTTTTGAACATGGGCTATAGTCCCTACCGTACGGCATACTATAGTACGCCGTTTTTCATCATTTTTGAGGATTTGAAAAAACATTCAAAATTAAAAAAACATGGGTTATAGCCCATCGTTTTTTGAAATTTAGATTTTTTTTTTAACCTCGTTTTTCATCATTTTTGAACATGGGCTATAGCCCCTACCGTACGGCATACTATAGCACGCCGTTTTTCATCATTTTTGAGGATTTGAAAAAAAAATCAAAATTTAAAAAACATGGGTTATAGCCCATCGTTTTTTGAAAATTTGAAAAAAAAAAAAACCTCGATTTTCATAATTTTTGAACATGGGCTATAGCCCCTACCGTACGGCATACTATAGCACGCCGTTTTTCATCATTTTTGAGGATTTGAAAAAAAATCAAAATTTAAAAAAACATGGGTTATAGCCCATCGTTTTTTGAAATTTTGAAAAACAAAATAACCTCGTTTTTCATAATTTTTGAACATGGGCTATAGCCCCTACCGTACGGCATACTATAGCACGCCGTTTTTCATCATTTTTGAGGATTTGAAAAAAAATTCAAAATTTCAAAAACATGGGTTATAGCCCATCGTTTTTTGAAATTTTGAAAAAAATTTAAACTCGTTTTTCATTATTTTTGAACATGGGCTATAGCCCCTACCGTACGGCATACTATAGCACGCCGTTTTTCATCATTTTTGAGGATTTGAAAAAAAATCAAAATAAAAAAAAACATGGGTTATAGCCCATCGTTTTTTGAAATTTTGAAAAACAAAATAACCTCGTTTTTCATAATTTTTGAACATGGGCTATAGCCCCTACCGTACGGCATACTATAGCACGCCGTTTTTCATCATTTTTGAGGATTTGAAAAAAAAAAATCAAAATTTCAAAAAACATGGGTTATAGCCCATCGTTTTTTGAAATTTAGATTTTTTTTTTTTACCTCGTTTTTCATCATTTTTGAACATGGGCTATAGTCCCTACCGTACGGCATACTATAGTACGCCGTTTTTCATCATTTTTGAGGATTTGAAAAAACATTCAAAATTTAAAAAACATGGGTTATAGCCCATCGTTTTTTGAAAATTTGAAAAAAAAAATAACCTCGATTTTCATAATTTTTGAACATGGGCTATAGCCCCTACCGTACGGCATACTATAGCACGCCGTTTTTCATCATTTTTGAGGATTTGAAAAAAAAAAATCAAAATTTCAAAAAACATGGGTTATAGCCCATCGTTTTTTTAAATTTTGAAAAACAAAATAACCTCGTTTTTCATCATTTTTGAACATGGGCTATAGCCCCTACCGTACGGCATACTATAGCACGCCGTTTTTCATCATTTTTGAGGATTTGAAAAAAAATCAAAATTTAAAAAAACATGGGTTATAGCCCATCGTTTTTTTAAATTTTGAAAAACAAAATAACCTCGTTTTTCATAATTTTTGAACATGGGCTATAGCCCCTACCGTACGGCATACTATAGCACGCCGTTTTTCATCATTTTTGAGGATTTGAAAAAAAATTCAAAATTTCAAAAAACATGGGTTATAGCCCATCGTTTTTTGAAATTTTGAAAAAAAATTAAACTCGTTTTTCATTATTTTTGAACATGGGCTATAGCCCCTACCGTACGGCATACTATAGCACGCCGTTTTTCATCATTTTTGAGGATTTGAAAAAAAATCAAAATAAAAAAAAACATGGGTTATAGCCCATCGTTTTTTGAAATTTTGAAAAACAAAATAACCTCGTTTTTCATAATTTTTGAACATGGGCTATAGCCCCTACCGTACGGCATACTATAGCACGCCGTTTTTCATCATTTTTGAGGATTTGAAAAAAAATCAAAATTTCAAAAAACATGGGTTATAGCCCATCGTTTTTTGAAATTTTGAAAAACATTTTGAAAAACATAATTTTTGAACATGGGCTATAGCCCCTACCGTACGGCATACTATAGCACGCCGTTTTTCATCATTTTTGAGGATTTAAAAAAAATTCTAAATTTCAAAAAACATGGGTTATAGCCCATCGTTTTTTGAAATTTTGAAAAACAAAACAACCTCGTTTTTCATAATTTTTGAACATGGGCTATAGCCCCTACCGTACGGCATACTATAGCACGCCGTTTTTCATCATTTTTGAGGATTTAATTTTTTTTTCAAAATTTCAAAAAACATGGGTTATAGCCCATCGTTTTTTGAAAATTTGAAATTTTTTAACCTCGTTTTTCATAATTTTTTAACATGGGCTATAGCCCCTACCGTACGGCATACTATAGCACGCCGTTTTTCATCATTTTTGAGGATTTGAAAAAAATTCTAAATTTCAAAAAACATGGGTTATAGCCCATCGTTTTTTGAAATTTAGATTTTTTTTTTTTAACCTCGTTTTTCATCATTATTGAACATGGGCTATAGTCCCTACCGTACGGCATACTATAGTACGCCGTTTTTCATCATTTTTGAGGATTTAAAAAAAATTTGAAATTAAAAAAAACATGGGTTATAGCCCATCGTTTTTTGAAATTTTGAAAAAGAAAATAACCTCGTTTTTCATCATTTTTGAACATGGGCTATAGCCCCTACCGTACGGCATACTATAGCACGCTGTTTTTCATCATTTTTGAGGATTTGAAAAAAATTCTAATTTTCAAAAAACATGGGTTATAGCCCATCGTTTTTTGAAATTTTGAAAAAAAAATTAACCTCGTTGTTCATCATTTTTGAACATGGGCTATAGCCCCTACTGTACGGCATACTATAGCACGCCGTATTTCATCATTTTTGAGGATTTGAAAAGCAATAAAAATTTCAAAAAACATGGGTTATAGCCCATCGTTTTTCATCATTTTTGAGGATTTTTCAAATCCTCAAAAATGATGAAAAACTGCGTGCTATAGTATGCCGTACGGTGGGGGCTATAGCCCATGTTCAGAAATGATGAAAAACGAGGTTAAAAAAATTTCAAAAATTCAAAAAACGATGGCCTATAACCCATGTTTTTTGATTTTTTTTAAATCCTCAAAAATGATGAAAAACGGCGTGCTATAGTAAGCCGTACGGTAGGGGCTATAGCCCATGTTCAAAAATTATGAAAATCGAGGTTATTTTTTTTTCTTCAAAATTTCAAAAAACGATGGGCTAAACCCATGCTTTTTGAAATTTTGAATTTTTTTCAAATCCTCAAAAATGATGAAAAACGGCGTGCTATAGTATGCCGTACGGTAGGGGCTATAGCCCATGTTCAAAAAGTATGAAAATCGAGGTTTTTTTTTTTTTTCAAAATTTCAAAAAACGATGGGCTATAACCCATGTTTTTTTTAAATTTTGAATTTTTTTCAAATCCTCAAAAATGATGAAAAACGGCGTGCTATAGTATGCCGTACGGTAGGGGCTATAGCCCATGTTCAAAAATTATGAAAAACGAGGTTATTTTTTTTTTCAAAATTTCAAAAAACGATGGGCTATAACCCATGTTTTTTTTTATTTTGAATTTTTTTCAAATCCTCAAAAATGATGAAAAAAAGCGTGCTATAGTAAGCCGTACGGTAGGGGCTATAGCCCAAGTTAAAAAATGATGAAAAAAGGGGTTAAAAAAAATTCAAAAATTCAAAAGACGATGGGCTATAACCCATGTTTTTTTAAATTTTGAATTTTTTTCAAATCCTCAAAAATGATGAAAAACGGCATGCTATAGTATGCCGTACGGTAGGAGCTATAGCCCATGTTCAAAAATGATGAAAAACTAGGTTAAAAAAAAATCAAATTTTCCAAAAATGATGGGCTATAACCCATGTTTTTTTTTATTTTGAATTTTTTTCAAATCCTCAAAAATGATGAAAAACGGCGTGCTATAGTATGCCGTACGGTAGGGGCTATAGCCCATGTTCAAAAAGTATGAAAATCGAGGGTTTTGTTTTTTTTCAAAATTTCAAAAAACGATGGGCTATAACCCATGTTTTTTTTAAATTTTGAATTTTTTTCAAATCCTCAAAAATGATGAAAAACGGCGTGCTATAGTATGCCGTACGGTAGGGGCTATAGCCCATGTTCAAAAATTATGAAAAACGAGGTTATTTTTTTTTCAAAATTTCAAAAAACGATGGGCTATAACCCATGTTTTTTTTTATTTTGAATTTTTTTCAAATCCTCAAAAATGATGAAAAACGGCGTGCTATAGTAAGCCGTACGGTAGGGGCTATAGCCCAAGTTCAAAAATGATGAAAAAAGGGGTTAAAAAAATTCAAAAATTCAAAAGACGATGGGCTATAACCCATGCTTTTTGAAATTTTGAATTTTTTTCAAATCCTCAAAAATGATGAAAAACGGCGTGCTATAGTATGCCGTACGGTAGGGGCTATAGCCCATGTTCAAAAAGTATGAAAATCGAGGGTTTTTTTTTTTTTCAAAATTTAAAAAAACGATGGGCTATAACCCATGTTTTTTTTTATTTTGAATTTTTTTCAAATCCTCAAAAATGATGAAAAACGGCGTACTATAGTATGCCGTACGGTAGGGACTATAGCCCATGTTCAAAAATGATGAAAAACGAGGTTAAAAAAAAATATATATATATTCAAAAAACGATGGGCTATAACCCATGTTTTTTGAAAATTTGAATTTTTTTCAAATCCTCAAAAATGATGAAAAACTGCGTGCTATAGTATGCCGTACGGTGGGGGCTATAGCCCATGTTCAGAAATGATGAAAAACGAGGTTAAAAAAATTAATCAAAATTTCAAAAAACGATGGGCTATAACCCATGTTTTTTGAAATTTTGAATTTTTTTTAAATCCTCAAAAATGATGAAAAACGGCGTGCTATAGTATGCCGTACGGTAGGGGCTATAGCCCATGTTCAAAAATGATGAAAAACGAGGTTAAAATGAATTTCAAATTTTCAAAAAACGATGGGCAATAACCCGTGTTTTTTGAAATTTTAATTTTTTTTCAAGTCCTCAAAAATGATGAAAAACGGCGTGCTATAGTATGCCGTACGGTAGGGGCTATAGCCCATGTTCAAAAATGATGAAAAACGAGGTTAATTTTTTTTTTCAAAATTTCAAAAAACGATGGGCTATAACCCATGTTTTTTGAAATTTAGATTATTTTTTCAAATCCTCAAAAATGATGAAAAACGGCGTGCTATAGTATGCCGTACGGTAGGGGCTATAGCCCATGTTCAAAAATTATGAAAAACGAGGTTATTTTTTATTTTTTAATTTCAAAAAACGATGGGCTATAACCCATGTTTTTTTTTATTTTGATTTTTTTTTCAAATCCTCAAAAATGATGAAAAACGGCGTACTATAGTATGCCGTACGGTAGGGACTATAGCCCATGTTCAAAAATGATGAAAAACGAGGTTAAAAACAAAAAATCTAAATTTCAAAAAACGATGGGCTACAGTATAACCCATGTTTTAGAAAATTTGATTTTTTTTCAAATCCTCAAAAATGATGAAAAACGGCGTGATATAGTATGCCGTACGGTAGGGGCTATAGCCCATGTTCAAAAATTATGAAAAACGAGGTTATTTTTTTTCTCCAAAATTTCAAAAAACGATGGGCTATAACCCATGTTTTTTTTTATTTTGAATTTTTTTCAAATCCTCAAAAATGATGAAAAACTGCGTACTATAGTATGCCGTACGGTAGGGGCTATAGCCCATGTTCAGAAATGATGAAAAACGAGGTTAAAAAAATAATATATATATTCAAAAAACGATGGGCTATAACCCATGTTTTTTGAAAATTTGAATTTTTTTCAAATCCTCAAAAATGATGAAAAACTGCGTGCTATAGTATGCCGTACGGTGGGGGCTATAGCCCATGTTCAGAAATGATGAAAAACGAGGTTAAAAAAATTAATCAAAATTTCAAAAAACGATGGGCTATAACCCATGTTTTTTGAAATTTTGAATTTTTTTTAAATCCTCAAAAATGATGAAAAACGGCGTGCTATAGTATGCCGTACGGTAGGGGCTATAGCCCATGTTCAAAAATGATGAAAAACGAGGTTAAAATAAATTTCAAATTTTCAAAAAACGATGGGCAATAACCCGTGTTTTTTGAAATTTTAATTTTTTTTCAAATCCTCAAAAATGATGAAAAACGGCGTGCTATAGTATGCCGTACGGTAGGGGCTATAGCCCATGTTCAAAAATGATGAAAAACGAGGTTAATTTTTTTTTTCAAAATTTCAAAAAACGATGGGCTATAACCCATGTTTTTTGAAATTTAGATTATTTTTTCAAATCCTCAAAAATGATGAAAAACGGCGTGCTATAGTATGCCGTACGGTAGGGGCTATAGCCCATGTTCAAAAATTATGAAAAACGAGGTTATTTTTTTTTTTTTAATTTCAAAAAACGATGGGCTATAACCCATGTTTTTTTTTATTTTGATTTTTTTTTCAAATCCTCAAAAATGATGAAAAACGGCGTACTATAGTATGCCATACGGTAGGGACTATAGCCCATGTTCAAAAATGATGAAAAACGAGGTTAAAAACAAAAAATCTAAATTTCAAAAAACGATGGGCTACAGTATAACCCATGTTTTAGAAAATTTGAATTTTTTTCAAATCCTCAAAAATGATGAAAAACGGCGTGCTATAGTATGCCGTACGGTAGGGGCTATAGCCCATGTTCAAAAATTATGAAAAACGAGGTTATTTTTTTTTCCAAAATTTCAAAAAACGATGGGCTATAACCCATGTTTTTTTTTATTTTGAATTTTTTTCAAATCCTCAAAAATGAGGAAAAACTGCGTACTATAGTATGCCGTACGGTAGGGACTATAGCCCATGTTCAAAAATGATGAAAAACGAGGTAAAAAAAAATAATCTAAATTTCAAAAAACGATGGGCTATAACCCATGTTTTTTGAAATTTTGAATTTTTTTTCAAATCCTCAAAAATGATGAAAAACGGCGTGCTATAGTATGCCGTACGGTAGGGGGTATAGCCCATGTTAAAAAACGATGAAAAACGAGGTAATTTTTTTTTTCAAAATTTCAAAAAACGATGGGCTATAACCCATGTTTTTTGAAAATTTGAATTTTTTTCAAATCCTCAAAAATGATGAAAAACTGCGTGCTATAGTATGCCGTACGGTGGGGGCTATAGCCCATGTTCAGAAATGATGAAAAACGAGGTTAAAAAAAAATCAAAATTTCAAAAAACGATGGGCTATAACCCATGTTTTTTGAAATTTTGAAAATTTTTTCAAATCCTCAAAAATGATGAAAAACGGCGTGCTATAGTATGCCGTATGGTAGGGGCTATAGCCCATGTTCAAAAATGATGAAAAACGAGGTTAATTTTTTTTATCAAAATTTCAAAAAACGATAGGCTATAACCCATGTTTTTTGAAATTTTGAATTTTTTTCAAATCCTCAAAAAGGATGAAAAACGGCGTGCTATAGTATGCCGTACGGTAGGGGCTATAGCCCATGTTCAAAAATGATGAAAAACGAGGTTAAAAGAAAATTCAAAATTTCAAAAAACGATGGGCAATAACCCATGTTTTTTGAAATTTTGAATTTTTTTCAAATCCTCAAAAATGATGAAAAACGGCGTGCTATAGTATGCCGTATGGTAGGGGCTATAGCCCATGTTCAAAAATGATGAAAAACGAGGTTAATTTTTTTTATCAAAATTTCAAAAAACGATGGGCTATAACCCATGTTTTTTGAAATTTTGAATTTTTTTCAAATCCTCAAAAAGGATGAAAAACGGCGTGCTATAGTATGCCGTACGGTAGGGGCTATAGCCCATGTTCAAAAATGATGAAAAACGAGGTTAAAAGAAAATTCAAAATTTCAAAAAACGATGGGCAATAACCCATGTTTTTTGAAATTTTGAATTTTTTTCAAATCCTCAAAAATGATGAAAAACGGCGTGCTATAGTATGCCGTACGGTAGGGGCTATAGCCCATGTTCAAAAATGATGAAAAACGAGGTTAATTTTTTTTTTCAAAATTTCAAAAAACGATGGGCTATAACCCATGTTTTTTGAAATTTAGATTTTTTTTTCAAATCCTCAAAAATGATGAAAAACGGCGTGCTATAGTATGCCGTACGGTAGGGGCTATAGACCATGTTCAAAAATTATGAAAAACGAGGTTATTTTTTTTTTTTTAATTTCAAAAAACGATGGGCTATAACCCATGTTTTTTGAAATTTTGATTTTTTTTTCAAATCCTCAAAAATGATGAAAAACGGCGTACTATAGTATGCCGTACGGTAGGGACTATAGCCCATGTTCAAAAATGATGAAAAACGAGGTTAAAAACAAAAAATCAAAATTTCAAAAAACAATGGGCTATAACCCATGTTTTTGAAATTTTGAATTTTTTTCAAATCCTCAAAAATGATGAAAAACGGCGTGATATAGTATGCCGTACGGTAGGGGCTATAGCCCATGTTCAAAAATGATGAAAAACGAGGTTAAAAAAATAAAAAGAAATCAAAAAACGATGGGCTATAACCCATGTTTTTGAAATTTTGAATATTTTTCAAATCCTCAAAAATGATGAAAAACGGCGTGCTATAGTATGTCGTACAGTAGGGGCTATAGCCCATGTTCAAAAATGATGAAAAATTAGGTTAATTTCCTTTTCAAAATTTCAAAAAACGATGGGCTATAATCCATGTTTTTTTAAATTTTGAATTTTTTTCAAATCCTCAAAAATGATGAAAAACGGCGTACTATAGTATGCCGTACGGTAGGGACTATAGCCCATGTTCAAAAATGATGAAAAACGAGGTTAAAAAAAAAATCTAAATTTCAAAAAACGATGGGCTATAACCCATGTTTTTTTAATTTTGAATTTTTTTCAAATCCTCAAAAATGATGAAAAACGGCGTACTATAGTATGCCGTACGGTAGGGACTATAGCCCATGTTCAAAAATGATGAAAAACGAGGTTAAAAAAAAGAAATCAAATTTTCAAAAAACGATGGGCTATAACCCATGTTTTTTTTAATTTAGATTTTTTTTCAAATCCTCAAAAATGATGAAAAAATGCGTGCTATAGTATGCCGTACGGTAGGGGCTATAGCCCATGTTCAAAAATGATGAAAAACGAGGTTACATTTTTTTCAAAATTTCAAAAAACGATGGGCTATAACCCATGTTTTTTGAAATTTTGAATTTTTTTTCAAATCCTCAAAAATTATGAAAAACGGCGTGCTATAGTATGCCGTACGGTAGGGGCTATAGCCCATGTTAAAAAATTATGAAAAACGAGGTTATTTTTTTTTTCAAAATAAAAAAAAACGATGGGCTATAACCCATGTTTTTTGAAATTTTGAATTTTTTTCAAATCCTCAAAAACGATGGAAAACGGCGTGCTATAGTATGCCGTACGGTAGGGGCTATAGCCCATGTTCAAAAATAAAGAAAAACGAGGTAAAAAAAAAAAAAAAATCAAAAAACGATGGGCTATAACCCATGTTTTTTTTTATTTTGAATTTTTTTCAAATCCTCAAAAATGATGAAAAACGGCGTACTATAGTATGCCGTACGGTAGGGACTATAGCCCATGTTCAAAAATGATGAAAAACGAGGTTAAAAAAAAAATCAAAATTTCAAAAAACGATGGGCTATAACTCATGTTTTTGAAATTTTGAATTTTTTTCAAATCCTCAAAAATGATGAAAAACGGCGTGATATAGTATGCCGTACGGTAGGGGCTATAGCCCATGTTAAAAAATTATGAAAAACGAGGTTATTTTTTTTTTCAAAATTTCAAAAAACGATGGGCTATAACCCATGTTTTTTTAAATTTAGATTTTTTTTCAAATCCTCAAAAATGATGAAAAACGGCGTACTATAGTATGCCGTACGGTAGGGGGTATAGCCCATGTTAAAAAACGATGAAAAACGAGGTAATGTTTTTTTTCAAAATTTCAAAAAACGATGGGCTATAACCCATGTTTTTTGAAAATTTGAATTTTTTTCAAATCCTCAAAAATGATGAAAAACTGCGTGCTATAGTATGCCGTACGGTGGGGGCTATAGCCCATGTTCAGAAATGATGAAAAACGAGGTTAAAAAAAAAAATCTAAATTTCAAAAAACGATGGGCTATAACCCATGTTTTTTGAAATTTAGAATTTTTTTTTAACCTCGTTTTTCATCATTTTTGAACATGGGCTATAGTCCCTACCGTACGGCATACTATAGTACGCCGTTTTTCATCATTTTTGAGGATTTGAAAAAAATTCAAAATTTTAAAAAACATGGGTTATAGCCCATCGTTTTTTGAAATTTAGATAAATTTTTTTAACCTCGTTTTTCATCATTTTTGAACATGGGCTATAGTCCCTACCGTACGGCATACTATAGTACGCCGTTTTTCATCATTTTTGAGGATTTGAAAAAACATTCAAAATTTAAAAAACATGGGTTATAGCCCATCGTTTTTTGAAAATTTGAAAAAAAAAATAACCTCGATTTTCATAATTTTTGAACATGGGCTATAGCCCCTACTGTACGGCATACTATAGCACGCCGTTTTTCATCATTTTTGAGGATTTGAAAAAAAAATCAAAATTTCAAAAAACATGGGTTATAGCCCATCGTTTTTTGAAATTTAGATTTTTTTTTTAACCTCGTTTTTCATCATTTTTGAACATGGGCTATAGTCCCTACCGTACGGCATACTATAGTACGCAGTTTTTCATCATTTTTGAGGATTTGAAAAAACATTCAAAATTTAAAAAACATGGGTTATAGCCCATCGTTTTTTGAAAAATTGAAAAAAAAAATAACCTCGATTTTCATAATTTTTGAACATGGGCTATAGCCCCTACCGTACGGCATACTATAGCACGCCGTTTTTCATCATTTTTGAGGATTTGAAAAAAAAATCAAAATTTCAAAAAACATGGGTTATAGCCCATCGTTTTTTGAAATTTTGAATTTTTTTTAACCTCGTTTTTCATCATTTTTGAACATGGGCTATAGCCCCTACCGTACGGCATACTATAGCACGCCGTTTTTCATCATTTTTGAGGATTTGAAAAAAAATCAAAATTTAAAAAAACATGGGTTATAGCCCATCGTTTTTTGAAATTTTGAAAAACAAAATAACCTCGTTTTTCATAATTTTTGAACATGGGCTATAGCCCCTACCGTACGGCATACTATAGCACGCCGTTTTTCATCATTTTTGAGGATTTGAAAAAAAATTCAAAATTTCAAAAAACATGGGTTATAGCCCATCGTTTTTTGAAATTTTGAAAAAAATTTTAACTCGTTTTTCATTATTTTTGAACATGGGCTATAGCCCCTACCGTACGGCATACTATAGCACGCCGTTTTTCATCATTTTTGAGGATTTGAAAAAAAAATCTAAATTTCAAAAACATGGGTTATAGCCCATCGTTTTTTGAAATTTAGAATTTTTTTTTTAACCTCGTTTTTCATCATTTTTGAACATGGGCTATAGTCCCTACCGTACGGCATACTATAGTACGCCGTTTTTCATCATTTTTGAGGATTTGAAAAACCTCGTTTTTCATAATTTTTGAACATGGGCTATAGCCCCTACCGTACGGCATACTATATCACGCCGTTTTTCATCATTTTTGAGGATTTGAAAAAAATTCAAAATTTCAAAAACATGGGTTATAGCCCATCGTTTTTAGAAATTTAGATTTTTTTTATTAACCTCGTTTTTCATAATTTTTTAACATGGGCTATAGTCCCTACCGTACGGCATACTATAGTACGCCGTTTTTCATCATTTTTGAGGATTTGAAAAAAATTCAAAATTAAAAAAAACATGGATTATAGCCCATCGTTTTTTGAAATTTAGAAAAAAAAGATTACCTCATTTTTCATCATTTTTGAACATGGGCTATAGCCCCTACTGTACGGCATACTATAGCACGCAGTTTTTCATCATTTTTGAGGATTTGAAAAAAAATTCAAAATTTCAAAAAACATGGGTTATAGCCCATCGTTTTTTGAAATTTTGATTTTTTTTTTTAACCTCGTTTTTTATCATTTTTGAACATGGGCTATAGCCCCTACCGTACGGCATACTATATCACGCAGTTTTTCATCATTTTTGAGGATTTGAAAAAAAATCAAAATTTCAAAAACATGGGTTATAGCCCATCGTTTTTTGAAATTTAGAATTTTTTTTTAACCTCGTTTTTCATCATTTTTGAACATGGGCTATAGTCCCTACCGTACGGCATACTATAGTACGCCGTTTTTCATCATTTTTGAGGATTTGAAAAAACATTCAAAATTTAAAAAACATGGGTTATAGCCCATCGTTTTTTGAAAATTTGAAAAAAAAAATAACCTCGATTTTCATAATTTTTGAACATGGGCTATAGCCCCTACCGTACGGCATACTATAGCACGCCGTTTTTCATCATTTTTGAGGATTTGAAAAAAAAATCAAAATTTCAAAAAACATGGGTTATAGCCCATCGTTTTTTGAAATTTAGATTTTTTTTTTAACCTCGTTTTTCATCATTTTTGAACATGGGCTATAGTCCCTACCGTACGGCATACTATAGTACGCCGTTTTTCATCATTTTTGAGGATTTGAAAAAACATTCAAAATTTAAAAAACATGGGTTATAGCCCATCGTTTTTTGAAAAATTGAAAAAAAAAATAACCTCGATTTTCATAATTTTTGAACATGGGCTATAGCCCCTACCGTACGGCATACTATAGCACGCCGTTTTTCATCATTTTTGAGGATTTGAAAAAAAAATCAAAATTTCAAAAAACATGGGTTATAGCCCATCGTTTTTTTAAATTTTGAATTTTTTTTAACCTCGTTTTTCATCATTTTTGAACATGGGCTATAGCCCCTACCGTACGGCATACTATAGCACGCCGTTTTTCATCATTTTTGAGGATTTGAAAAAAAATCAAAATTTAAAAAAACATGGGTTATAGCCCATCGTTTTTTGAAATTTTGAAAAACAAAATAACCTCGTTTTTCATAATTTTTGAACATGGGCTATAGCCCCTACCGTACGGCATACTATAGCACGCCGTTTTTCATCATTTTTGAGGATTTGAAAAAAAATTCAAAATTTCAAAAAACATGGGTTATAGCCCATCGTTTTTTGAAATTTTGAATTTTTTTTTAACCTCGTTTTTCATCATTTTTGAACATGGGCTATAGTCCCTACCGTACGGCATACTATAGTACGCCGTTTTTCATCATTTTTGAGGATTTGAAAAAAAATCAAAATTTAAAAAAACATGGGTTATAGCCCATCGTTTTTTGAAATTTTGAAAAACAAAATAACCTCGTTTTTCATAATTTTTGAACATGGGCTATAGCCCCTACCGTACGGCATACTATAGCACGCCGTTTTTCATCATTTTTGAGGATTTGAAAAAAAAATCAAAATTTCAAAAACATGGGTTATAGCCCATCGTTTTTTGAAATTTAGAAAAAAAATTTTAACCTCGTTTTTCATCATTTTTGAACATGGGCTATAGTCCCTACCGTACGGCATACTATAGTACGCCGTTTTTCATCATTTTTGAGGATTTGAAAAAAATTCAAAATTTTAAAAAACATGGGTTATAGCCCATCGTTTTTTGAAAATTTGAAAAAAAAAATAACCTCGATTTTCATAATTTTTGAACATGGGCTATAGCCCCTACCGTACGGCATACTATAGCACGCCGTTTTTCATCATTTTTGAGGATTTGAAAAAAAAATCAAAATTTCAAAAAACATGGGTTATAGCCCATCGTTTTTTGAAATTTAGATTTTTTTTTTAACCTCGTTTTTCATCATTTTTGAACATGGGCTATAGCCCCTACTGTACGGCATACTATAGCACGCAGTTTTTCATCATTTTTGAGGATTTGAAAAAAAATTCAAAATTTCAAAAAACATGGGTTATAGCCCATCGTTTTTTGAAATTTTGATTTTTTTTTTTAACCTCGTTTTTTATCATTTTTGAACATGGGCTATAGCCCCTACCGTACGGCATACTATATCACGCAGTTTTTCATCATTTTTGAGGATTTGAAAAAAAATCAAAATTTCAAAAACATGGGTTATAGCCCATCGTTTTTTGAAATTTAGAATTTTTTTTAACCTCGTTTTTCATCATTTTTGAACATGGGCTATAGTCCCTACCGTACGGCATACTATAGTACGCCGTTTTTCATCATTTTTGAGGATTTGAAAAAACATTCAAAATTTAAAAAACATGGGTTATAGCCCATCGTTTTTTGAAAATTTGAAAAAAAAAATAACCTCGATTTTCATAATTTTTGAACATGGGCTATAGCCCCTACCGTACGGCATACTATAGCACGCCGTTTTTCATCATTTTTGAGGATTTGAAAAAAAAATCAAAATTTCAAAAAACATGGGTTATAGCCCATCGTTTTTTGAAATTTAGATTTTTTTTTTAACCTCGTTTTTCATCATTTTTGAACATGGGCTATAGTCCCTACCGTACGGCATACTATAGTACGCCGTTTTTCATCATTTTTGAGGATTTGAAAAAACATTCAAAATTTAAAAAACATGGGTTATAGCCCATCGTTTTTTGAAAAATTGAAAAAAAAAATAACCTCGATTTTCATAATTTTTGAACATGGGCTATAGCCCCTACCGTACGGCATACTATAGCACGCCGTTTTTCATCATTTTTGAGGATTTGAAAAAAAAATCAAAATTTCAAAAAACATGGGTTATAGCCCATCGTTTTTTTAAATTTTGAATTTTTTTTAACCTCGTTTTTCATCATTTTTGAACATGGGCTATAGCCCCTACCGTACGGCATACTATAGCACGCCGTTTTTCATCATTTTTGAGGATTTGAAAAAAAATCAAAATTTAAAAAAACATGGGTTATAGCCCATCGTTTTTTGAAATTTTGAAAAACAAAATAACCTCGTTTTTCATAATTTTTGAACATGGGCTATAGCCCCTACCGTACGGCATACTATAGCACGCCGTTTTTCATCATTTTTGAGGATTTGAAAAAAAATTCAAAATTTCAAAAAACATGGGTTATAGCCCATCGTTTTTTGAAATTTTGAATTTTTTTTTAACTCGTTTTTCATAATTTTTGAACATGGGCTATAGCCCCTACCGTACGGCATACTATAGCACGCCGTTTTTCATCATTTTTGAGGATTTGAAAAAAAAATTCAAAATTTCAAAAAACATGGGTTATAGCCCATCGTTTTTTGAAATTTTGAATTTTTTTTAAACTCGTTTTTCATTATTTTTGAACATGGGCTATAGCCCCTACCGTACGGCATACTATAGCACGCCGTTTTTCATCATTTTTGAGGATTTGAAAAAAAATCAAAATTTCAAAAACATGGGTTATAGCCCATCGTTTTTTGAGATTTAGATTTTTTTTTTTAACCTCGTTTTTCATCATTTTTGAACATGGGCTATAGTCCCTACCGTACGGCATACTATAGTACGCCGTTTTTCATCATTTTTGAGGATTTGAAAAAAATTCAAAATTTAAAAAAACATGGGTTATAGCCCATCGTTTTTTTTTTAACCTCGTTTTTCATCATTTTTGAACATGGGCTATAGTCCCTACCGTACGGCATACTATAGTACGCCGTTTTTCATCATTTTTGAGGATTTGAAAAAACATTCAAAAATTTAAAAAACATGGGTTATAGCCCATCGTTTTTTGAAAAGTTGAAAAAAAAAATAACCTCGATTTTCATAATTTTTGAACATGGGCTATAGCCCCTACCGTACGGCATACTATAGCACGCCGTTTTTCATCATTTTTGAGGATTTGAAAAAAAAAATCAAATTTTCAAAAAACATGGGTTATAGCCCATCGTTTTTTGAAATTTAGATTTTTTTTTTTAACCTCGTTTTTCATCATTTTTGAACATGGGCTATAGTCCCTACCGTACGGCATACTATAGTACGCCGTTTTTCATCATTTTTGAGGATTTGAAAAAACATTCAAAATTTAAAAAACATGGGTTATAGCCCATCGTTTTTTGAAAATTTGAAAAAAAAAATAACCTCGATTTTCATAATTTTTGAACATGGGCTATAGCCCCTACCGTACGGCATACTATAGCACGCCGTTTTTCATCATTTTTGAGGATTTGAAAAAAAAATCAAAATTTCAAAAAACATGGGTTATAGCCCATCGTTTTTTGAAAATTTGAATTTTTTTTAACCTCGTTTTTCATCATTTTTGAACATGGGCTATAGCCCCTACCGTACGGCATACTATAGCACGCCGTTTTTCATCATTTTTGAGGATTTGAAAAAAAATCAAAATTTAAAAAAACATGGGTTATAGCCCATCGTTTTTTGAAATTTTGAAAAACAAAATAACCTCGTTTTTCATAATTTTTGAACATGGGCTATAGCCCCTACCGTACGGCATACTATAGCACGCCGTTTTTCATCATTTTTGAGGATTTGAAAAAAAATTCAAAATTTCAAAAAACATGGGTTATAGCCCATCGTTTTTTGAGATTTAGAATTTTTTTTTTAACCTCGTTTTTCATCATTTTTGAACATGGGCTATAGTCCCTACCGTACGGCATACTATAGTACGCCGTTTTTCATCATTTTTGAGGATTTGAAAAAAATTCAAAATTTAAAAAAACATGGGTTATAGCCCATCGTTTTTTGAAATTTAGATTTTTTTTTTTAACCTCGTTTTTCATAATTTTTGAACATGGGCTATAGCCCCTACCGTACGGCATACTATAGCATGCCGTTTTTCATCATTTTTGAGGATTTGAAAAAAATTCAAAATTTTAAAAAACATGGGTTATAGCCCATCGTTTTTTGAAATTTAGATTTTTTTTTTTAACCTCGTTTTTCATCATTTTTGAACATGGGCTATAGTCCCTACCGTACGGCATACTATAGTACGCCGTTTTTCATCATTTTTGAGGATTTGAAAAAACATTCAAAATTAAAAAAACATGGGTTATAGCCCATCGTTTTTTGAAATTTAGATTTTTTTTTTAACCTCGTTTTTCATCATTTTTGAACATGGGCTATAGCCCCTACCGTACGGCATACTATAGCACGCCGTTTTTCATCATTTTTGAGGATTTGAAAAAAAAATCAAAATTTAAAAAACATGGGTTATAGCCCATCGTTTTTTGAAAATTTGAAAAAAAAAAAAACCTCGATTTTCATAATTTTTGAACATGGGCTATAGCCCCTACCGTACGGCATACTATAGCACGCCGTTTTTCATCATTTTTGAGGATTTGAAAAAAAATCAAAATTTAAAAAAACATGGGTTATAGCCCATCGTTTTTTGAAATTTTGAAAAACAAAATAACCTCGTTTTTCATAATTTTTGAACATGGGCTATAGCCCCTACCGTACGGCATACTATAGCACGCCGTTTTTCATCATTTTTGAGGATTTGAAAAAAAATTCAAAATTTCAAAAACATGGGTTATAGCCCATCGTTTTTTGAAATTTTGAAAAAAATTTAAACTCGTTTTTCATTATTTTTGAACATGGGCTATAGCCCCTACCGTACGGCATACTATAGCACGCCGTTTTTCATCATTTTTGAGGATTTGAAAAAAAATCAAAATAAAAAAAAACATGGGTTATAGCCCATCGTTTTTTGAAATTTTGAAAAACAAAATAACCTCGTTTTTCATAATTTTTGAACATGGGCTATAGCCCCTACCGTACGGCATACTATAGCACGCCGTTTTTCATCATTTTTGAGGATTTGAAAAAAAAAAATCAAAATTTCAAAAAACATGGGTTATAGCCCATCGTTTTTTGAAATTTAGATTTTTTTTTTTTACCTCGTTTTTCATCATTTTTGAACATGGGCTATAGTCCCTACCGTACGGCATACTATAGTACGCCGTTTTTCATCATTTTTGAGGATTTGAAAAAACATTCAAAATTTAAAAAACATGGGTTATAGCCCATCGTTTTTTGAAAATTTGAAAAAAAAAATAACCTCGATTTTCATAATTTTTGAACATGGGCTATAGCCCCTACCGTACGGCATACTATAGCACGCCGTTTTTCATCATTTTTGAGGATTTGAAAAAAAAAAATCAAAATTTCAAAAAACATGGGTTATAGCCCATCGTTTTTTTAAATTTTGAAAAACAAAATAACCTCGTTTTTCATCATTTTTGAACATGGGCTATAGCCCCTACCGTACGGCATACTATAGCACGCCGTTTTTCATCATTTTTGAGGATTTGAAAAAAAATCAAAATTAAAAAAAACATGGGTTATAGCCCATCGTTTTTTTAAATTTTGAAAAACAAAATAACCTCGTTTTTCATAATTTTTGAACATGGGCTATAGCCCCTACCGTACGGCATACTATAGCACGCCGTTTTTCATCATTTTTGAGGATTTGAAAAAAAATTCAAAATTTCAAAAAACATGGGTTATAGCCCATCGTTTTTTGAAATTTTGAAAAAAAATTAAACTCGTTTTTCATTATTTTTGAACATGGGCTATAGCCCCTACCGTACGGCATACTATAGCACGCCGTTTTTCATCATTTTTGAGGATTTGAAAAAAAATCAAAATAAAAAAAAACATGGGTTATAGCCCATCGTTTTTTGAAATTTTGAAAAACAAAATAACCTCGTTTTTCATAATTTTTGAACATGGGCTATAGCCCCTACCGTACGGCATACTATAGCACGCCGTTTTTCATCATTTTTGAGGATTTGAAAAAAAATCAAAATTTCAAAAAACATGGGTTATAGCCCATCGTTTTTTGAAATTTTGAAAAACATTTTGAAAAACATAATTTTTGAACATGGGCTATAGCCCCTACCGTACGGCATACTATAGCACGCCGTTTTTCATCATTTTTGAGGATTTAAAAAAAATTCTAAATTTCAAAAAACATGGGTTATAGCCCATCGTTTTTTGAAATTTTGAAAAACAAAACAACCTCGTTTTTCATAATTTTTGAACATGGGCTATAGCCCCTACCGTACGGCATACTATAGCACGCCGTTTTTCATCATTTTTGAGGATTTAATTTTTTTTTCAAAATTTCAAAAAACATGGGTTATAGCCCATCGTTTTTTGAAAATTTGAAATTTTTTAACCTCGTTTTTCATAATTTTTTAACATGGGCTATAGCCCCTACCGTACGGCATACTATAGCACGCCGTTTTTCATCATTTTTGAGGATTTGAAAAAAATTCTAAATTTCAAAAAACATGGGTTATAGCCCATCGTTTTTTGAAATTTAGATTTTTTTTTTTTAACCTCGTTTTTCATCATTATTGAACATGGGCTATAGTCCCTACCGTACGGCATACTATAGTACGCCGTTTTTCATCATTTTTGAGGATTTAAAAAAAATTTGAAATTAAAAAAAACATGGGTTATAGCCCATCGTTTTTTGAAATTTTGAAAAAGAAAATAACCTCGTTTTTCATCATTTTTGAACATGGGCTATAGCCCCTACCGTACGGCATACTATAGCACGCTGTTTTTCATCATTTTTGAGGATTTGAAAAAAATTCTAATTTTCAAAAAACATGGGTTATAGCCCATCGTTTTTTGAAATTTTGAAAAAAAAATTAACCTCGTTGTTCATCATTTTTGAACATGGGCTATAGCCCCTACTGTACGGCATACTATAGCACGCCGTATTTCATCATTTTTGAGGATTTGAAAAGCAATAAAAATTTCAAAAAACATGGGTTATAGCCCATCGTTTTTCATCATTTTTGAGGATTTTTCAAATCCTCAAAAATGATGAAAAACTGCGTGCTATAGTATGCCGTACGGTGGGGGCTATAGCCCATGTTCAGAAATGATGAAAAACGAGGTTAAAAAAATTTCAAAAATTCAAAAAACGATGGCCTATAACCCATGTTTTTTGATTTTTTTTAAATCCTCAAAAATGATGAAAAACGGCGTGCTATAGTAAGCCGTACGGTAGGGGCTATAGCCCATGTTCAAAAATTATGAAAATCGAGGTTATTTTTTTTTCTTCAAAATTTCAAAAAACGATGGGCTAAACCCATGCTTTTTGAAATTTTGAATTTTTTTCAAATCCTCAAAAATGATGAAAAACGGCGTGCTATAGTATGCCGTACGGTAGGGGCTATAGCCCATGTTCAAAAAGTATGAAAATCGAGGTTTTTTTTTTTTTTCAAAATTTCAAAAAACGATGGGCTATAACCCATGTTTTTTTTAAATTTTGAATTTTTTTCAAATCCTCAAAAATGATGAAAAACGGCGTGCTATAGTATGCCGTACGGTAGGGGCTATAGCCCATGTTCAAAAATTATGAAAAACGAGGTTATTTTTTTTTTCAAAATTTCAAAAAACGATGGGCTATAACCCATGTTTTTTTTTATTTTGAATTTTTTTCAAATCCTCAAAAATGATGAAAAAAAGCGTGCTATAGTAAGCCGTACGGTAGGGGCTATAGCCCAAGTTAAAAAATGATGAAAAAAGGGGTTAAAAAAAATTCAAAAATTCAAAAGACGATGGGCTATAACCCATGTTTTTTTAAATTTTGAATTTTTTTCAAATCCTCAAAAATGATGAAAAACGGCATGCTATAGTATGCCGTACGGTAGGAGCTATAGCCCATGTTCAAAAATGATGAAAAACTAGGTTAAAAAAAAATCAAATTTTCCAAAAATTATGGGCTATAACCCATGTTTTTTTTTATTTTGAATTTTTTTCAAATCCTCAAAAATGATGAAAAACGGCGTGCTATAGTATGCCGTACGGTAGGGGCTATAGCCCATGTTCAAAAAGTATGAAAATCGAGGGTTTTGTTTTTTTTCAAAATTTCAAAAAACGATGGGCTATAACCCATGTTTTTTTTAAATTTTGAATTTTTTTCAAATCCTCAAAAATGATGAAAAACGGCGTGCTATAGTATGCCGTACGGTAGGGGCTATAGCCCATGTTCAAAAATTATGAAAAACGAGGTTATTTTTTTTTCAAAATTTCAAAAAACGATGGGCTATAACCCATGTTTTTTTTTATTTTGAATTTTTTTCAAATCCTCAAAAATGATGAAAAACGGCGTGCTATAGTAAGCCGTACGGTAGGGGCTATAGCCCAAGTTCAAAAATGATGAAAAAAGGGGTTAAAAAAATTCAAAAATTCAAAAGACGATGGGCTATAACCCATGCTTTTTGAAATTTTGAATTTTTTTCAAATCCTCAAAAATGATGAAAAACGGCGTGCTATAGTATGCCGTACGGTAGGGGCTATAGCCCATGTTCAAAAAGTATGAAAATCGAGGGTTTTTTTTTTTTTCAAAATTTAAAAAAACGATGGGCTATAACCCATGTTTTTTTTTATTTTGAATTTTTTTCAAATCCTCAAAAATGATGAAAAACGGCGTACTATAGTATGCCGTACGGTAGGGACTATAGCCCATGTTCAAAAATGATGAAAAACGAGGTTAAAAAAAAATATATATATATTCAAAAAACGATGGGCTATAACCCATGTTTTTTGAAAATTTGAATTTTTTTCAAATCCTCAAAAATGATGAAAAACTGCGTGCTATAGTATGCCGTACGGTGGGGGCTATAGCCCATGTTCAGAAATGATGAAAAACGAGGTTAAAAAAATTAATCAAAATTTCAAAAAACGATGGGCTATAACCCATGTTTTTTGAAATTTTGAATTTTTTTTAAATCCTCAAAAATGATGAAAAACGGCGTGCTATAGTATGCCGTACGGTAGGGGCTATAGCCCATGTTCAAAAATGATGAAAAACGAGGTTAAAATGAATTTCAAATTTTCAAAAAACGATGGGCAATAACCCGTGTTTTTTGAAATTTTAATTTTTTTTCAAGTCCTCAAAAATGATGAAAAACGGCGTGCTATAGTATGCCGTACGGTAGGGGCTATAGCCCATGTTCAAAAATGATGAAAAACGAGGTTAATTTTTTTTTTTCAAAATTTCAAAAAACGATGGGCTATAACCCATGTTTTTTGAAATTTAGATTATTTTTTCAAATCCTCAAAAATGATGAAAAACGGCGTGCTATAGTATGCCGTACGGTAGGGGCTATAGCCCATGTTCAAAAATTATGAAAAACGAGGTTATTTTTTATTTTTTAATTTCAAAAAACGATGGGCTATAACCCATGTTTTTTTTTATTTTGATTTTTTTTTCAAATCCTCAAAAATGATGAAAAACGGCGTACTATAGTATGCCGTACGGTAGGGACTATAGCCCATGTTCAAAAATGATGAAAAACGAGGTTAAAAACAAAAAATCTAAATTTCAAAAAACGATGGGCTACAGTATAACCCATGTTTTAGAAAATTTGATTTTTTTTCAAATCCTCAAAAATGATGAAAAACGGCGTGATATAGTATGCCGTACGGTAGGGGCTATAGCCCATGTTCAAAAATTATGAAAAACGAGGTTATTTTTTTTCTCCAAAATTTCAAAAAACGATGGGCTATAACCCATGTTTTTTTTTATTTTGAATTTTTTTCAAATCCTCAAAAATGATGAAAAACTGCGTACTATAGTATGCCGTACGGTAGGGGCTATAGCCCATGTTCAGAAATGATGAAAAACGAGGTTAAAAAAATAATATATATATTCAAAAAACGATGGGCTATAACCCATGTTTTTTGAAAATTTGAATTTTTTTCAAATCCTCAAAAATGATGAAAAACTGCGTGCTATAGTATGCCGTACGGTGGGGGCTATAGCCCATGTTCAGAAATGATGAAAAACGAGGTTAAAAAAATTAATCAAAATTTCAAAAAACGATGGGCTATAACCCATGTTTTTTGAAATTTTGAATTTTTTTTAAATCCTCAAAAATGATGAAAAACGGCGTGCTATAGTATGCCGTACGGTAGGGGCTATAGCCCATGTTCAAAAATGATGAAAAACGAGGTTAAAATAATTTTCAAATTTTCAAAAAACGATGGGCAATAACCCGTGTTTTTTGAAATTTTAATTTTTTTTCAAATCCTCAAAAATGATGAAAAACGGCGTGCTATAGTATGCCGTACGGTAGGGGCTATAGCCCATGTTCAAAAATGATGAAAAACGAGGTTAATTTTTTTTTTCAAAATTTCAAAAAACGATGGGCTATAACCCATGTTTTTTGAAATTTAGATTATTTTTTCAAATCCTCAAAAATGATGAAAAACGGCGTGCTATAGTATGCCGTACGGTAGGGGCTATAGCCCATGTTCAAAAATTATGAAAAACGAGGTTATTTTTTTTTTTTTAATTTCAAAAAACGATGGGCTATAACCCATGTTTTTTTTTATTTTGATTTTTTTTTCAAATCCTCAAAAATGATGAAAAACGGCGTACTATAGTATGCCATACGGTAGGGACTATAGCCCATGTTCAAAAATGATGAAAAACGAGGTTAAAAACAAAAAATCTAAATTTCAAAAAACGATGGGCTACAGTATAACCCATGTTTTAGAAAATTTGAATTTTTTTCAAATCCTCAAAAATGATGAAAAACGGCGTGCTATAGTATGCCGTACGGTAGGGGCTATAGCCCATGTTCAAAAATTATGAAAAACGAGGTTATTTTTTTTTCCAAAATTTCAAAAAACGATGGGCTATAACCCATGTTTTTTTTTATTTTGAATTTTTTTCAAATCCTCAAAAATGAGGAAAAACTGCGTACTATAGTATGCCGTACGGTAGGGACTATAGCCCATGTTCAAAAATGATGAAAAACGAGGTAAAAAAAAATAATCTAAATTTCAAAAAACGATGGGCTATAACCCATGTTTTTTGAAATTTTGAATTTTTTTTCAAATCCTCAAAAATGATGAAAAACGGCGTGCTATAGTATGCCGTACGGTAGGGGGTATAGCCCATGTTAAAAAACGATGAAAAACGAGGTAATTTTTTTTTTCAAAATTTCAAAAAACGATGGGCTATAACCCATGTTTTTTGAAAATTTGAATTTTTTTCAAATCCTCAAAAATGATGAAAAACTGCGTGCTATAGTATGCCGTACGGTGGGGGCTATAGCCCATGTTCAGAAATGATGAAAAACGAGGTTAAAAAAAAATCAAAATTTCAAAAAACGATGGGCTATAACCCATGTTTTTTGAAATTTTGAAAATTTTTTCAAATCCTCAAAAATGATGAAAAACGGCGTGCTATAGTATGCCGTATGGTAGGGGCTATAGCCCATGTTCAAAAATGATGAAAAACGAGGTTAATTTTTTTTATCAAAATTTCAAAAAACGATGGGCTATAACCCATGTTTTTTGAAATTTTGAATTTTTTTCAAATCCTCAAAAAGGATGAAAAACGGCGTGCTATAGTATGCCGTACGGTAGGGGCTATAGCCCATGTTCAAAAATGATGAAAAACGAGGTTAAAAGAAAATTCAAAATTTCAAAAAACGATGGGCAATAACCCATGTTTTTTGAAATTTTGAATTTTTTTCAAATCCTCAAAAATGATGAAAAACGGCGTGCTATAGTATGCCGTATGGTAGGGGCTATAGCCCATGTTCAAAAATGATGAAAAACGAGGTTAATTTTTTTTATCAAAATTTCAAAAAACGATGGGCTATAACCCATGTTTTTTGAAATTTTGAATTTTTTTCAAATCCTCAAAAAGGATGAAAAACGGCGTGCTATAGTATGCCGTACGGTAGGGGCTATAGCCCATGTTCAAAAATGATGAAAAACGAGGTTAAAAGAAAATTCAAAATTTCAAAAAACGATGGGCAATAACCCATGTTTTTTGAAATTTTGAATTTTTTTCAAATCCTCAAAAATGATGAAAAACGGCGTGCTATAGTATGCCGTACGGTAGGGGCTATAGCCCATGTTCAAAAATGATGAAAAACGAGGTTAATTTTTTTTTTCAAAATTTCAAAAAACGATGGGCTATAACCCATGTTTTTTGAAATTTAGATTTTTTTTTCAAATCCTCAAAAATGATGAAAAACGGCGTGCTATAGTATGCCGTACGGTAGGGGCTATAGACCATGTTCAAAAATTATGAAAAACGAGGTTATTTTTTTTTTTTTAATTTCAAAAAACGATGGGCTATAACCCATGTTTTTTGAAATTTTGATTTTTTTTTCAAATCCTCAAAAATGATGAAAAACGGCGTACTATAGTATGCCGTACGGTAGGGACTATAGCCCATGTTCAAAAATGATGAAAAACGAGGTTAAAAACAAAAAATCAAAATTTCAAAAAACAATGGGCTATAACCCATGTTTTTGAAATTTTGAATTTTTTTCAAATCCTCAAAAATGATGAAAAACGGCGTGATATAGTATGCCGTACGGTAGGGGCTATAGCCCATGTTCAAAAATGATGAAAAACGAGGTTAAAAAAATAAAAAGAAATCAAAAAACGATGGGCTATAACCCATGTTTTTGAAATTTTGAATATTTTTCAAATCCTCAAAAATGATGAAAAACGGCGTGCTATAGTATGTCGTACAGTAGGGGCTATAGCCCATGTTCAAAAATGATGAAAAATTAGGTTAATTTCCTTTTCAAAATTTCAAAAAACGATGGGCTATAATCCATGTTTTTTTAAATTTTGAATTTTTTTCAAATCCTCAAAAATGATGAAAAACGGCGTACTATAGTATGCCGTACGGTAGGGACTATAGCCCATGTTCAAAAATGATGAAAAACGAGGTTAAAAAAAAAATCTAAATTTCAAAAAACGATGGGCTATAACCCATGTTTTTTTAATTTTGAATTTTTTTCAAATCCTCAAAAATGATGAAAAACGGCGTACTATAGTATGCCGTACGGTAGGGACTATAGCCCATGTTCAAAAATGATGAAAAACGAGGTTAAAAAAAAGAAATCAAATTTTCAAAAAACGATGGGCTATAACCCATGTTTTTTTTAATTTAGATTTTTTTTCAAATCCTCAAAAATGATGAAAAAATGCGTGCTATAGTATGCCGTACGGTAGGGGCTATAGCCCATGTTCAAAAATGATGAAAAACGAGGTTACATTTTTTTCAAAATTTCAAAAAACGATGGGCTATAACCCATGTTTTTTGAAATTTTGATTTTTTTTTCAAATCCTCAAAAATTATGAAAAACGGCGTGCTATAGTATGCCGTACGGTAGGGGCTATAGCCCATGTTAAAAAATTATGAAAAACGAGGTTATTTTTTTTTTCAAAATAAAAAAAAACGATGGGCTATAACCCATGTTTTTTGAAATTTTGAATTTTTTTCAAATCCTCAAAAACGATGGAAAACGGCGTGCTATAGTATGCCGTACGGTAGGGGCTATAGCCCATGTTCAAAAATAAAGAAAAACGAGGTAAAAAAAAAAAAAAAATCAAAAAACGATGGGCTATAACCCATGTTTTTTTTTATTTTGAATTTTTTTCAAATCCTCAAAAATGATGAAAAACGGCGTACTATAGTATGCCGTACGGTAGGGACTATAGCCCATGTTCAAAAATGATGAAAAACGAGGTTAAAAAAAAAATCAAAATTTCAAAAAACGATGGGCTATAACTCATGTTTTTGAAATTTTGAATTTTTTTCAAATCCTCAAAAATGATGAAAAACGGCGTGATATAGTATGCCGTACGGTAGGGGCTATAGCCCATGTTAAAAAATTATGAAAAACGAGGTTATTTTTTTTTTCAAAATTTCAAAAAACGATGGGCTATAACCCATGTTTTTTTAAATTTAGATTTTTTTTCAAATCCTCAAAAATGATGAAAAACGGCGTACTATAGTATGCCGTACGGTAGGGGGTATAGCCCATGTTAAAAAACGATGAAAAACGAGGTAATGTTTTTTTTCAAAATTTCAAAAAACGATGGGCTATAACCCATGTTTTTTGAAAATTTGAATTTTTTTCAAATCCTCAAAAATGATGAAAAACTGCGTGCTATAGTATGCCGTACGGTGGGGGCTATAGCCCATGTTCAGAAATGATGAAAAACGAGGTTAAAAAAAAAAATCTAAATTTCAAAAAACGATGGGCTATAACCCATGTTTTTTGAAATTTTGATTTTTTTTTCAAATCCTCAAAAATGATGAAAAACGGCGTGCTATAGTATGCCGTACGGTAGGGGCTATAGCCCATGTTCAAAAATGATGAAAAACGAGGTTAAAAAAAAAATCTAAATTTCAAAAAACGATGGGCTATAACCCATGTTTTTTAAATTTTGAATTTTTTTCAAATCCTCAAAAATGATGAAAAACGGCGTACTATGTATGCCGTACGGTAGGGGCTATAGCCCATGTTCAAAAATGATGAAAAACGAGGTTAAAAAAAAGAAATCAAAATTTCAAAAAACGATGGGCTATAACCCATGTTTTTTGAAATTTTGAATTTTTTTCAAATCCTCAAAAATGATGAAAAACGGCGTGCTATAGTATGCCGTACAGTAGGGGCTATAGCCCATGTTCAAAAATGATGAAAAATGAGGTTAATTTTTTTTTCAAAATTTCAAAAAACGATGGGCTATAATCCATGTTTTTTTTAATTTTTAATTTTTTTCAAATCCTCAAAAATGATGAAAAACTGCGTACTATAGTATGCCGTACGGTAGGGACTATAGCCCATGTTCAAAAATGATGAAAAACGAGGTTAAAAAAAAAATCTAAATGTCAAAAAACGATGGGCTATAACCCATGTTTTTTTTTATTTTGAATTTTTTTCAAATCCTCAAAAATGATGAAAAACGGCGTACTATAGTATGCCGTACGGTAGGGACTATAGCCCATGTTCAAAAATGATGAAAAACGAGGTTAAAAAAAAAATCTAAATGTCAAAAAACGATGGGCTATAACCCATGTTTTTTTTTATTTTGAATTTTTTTCAAATCCTCAAAAATGATGAAAAACGGCGTACTATAGTATGCCGTACGGTAGGGACTATAGCCCATGTTCAAAAATGATGAAAAACGAGGTTAAAAAAAAAATCAAAATTTCAAAAAACGATGGGCTATAACTCATGTTTTTGAAATTTTTATTTTTTTTCAAATCCTCAAAAATGATGAAAAACGGCGTGATATAGTATGCCGTACGGTAGGGGCTATAGCCCATGTTAAAAAATTATGAAAAACGAGGTTATTTTTTTTTTCAAAATTTCAAAAAACGATGGGCTATAACCCATGTTTTTTTAAATTTAGATTTTTTTTCAAATCCTCAAAAATGATGAAAAACGGCGTACTATAGTATGCCGTACGGTAGGGGGTATAGCCCATGTTAAAAAACGATGAAAAACGAGGTAATGTTTTTTTTCAAAATTTCAAAAAACGATGGGCTATAACCCATGTTTTTTGAAAATTTGAATTTTTTTCAAATCCTCAAAAATGATGAAAAACTGCGTGCTATAGTATGCCGTACGGTGGGGGCTATAGCCCATGTTCAGAAATGATGAAAAACGAGGTTAAAAAAAAAAATCTAAATTTCAAAAAACGATGGGCTATAACCCATGTTTTTTTAAATTTTGATTTTTTTTTCAAATCCTCAAAAATGATGAAAAACGGCGTGCTATAGTATGCCGTACGGTAGGGGCTATAGCCCATGTTCAAAAATGATGAAAAACGAGGTTAAAAAAAAAATCTAAATTTCAAAAAACGATGGGCTATAACCCATGTTTTTTAAATTTTGAATTTTTTTCAAATCCTCAAAAATGATGAAAAACGGCGTACTATGTATGCCGTACGGTAGGGGCTATAGCCCATGTTCAAAAATGATGAAAAACGAGGTTAAAAAAAAGAAATCAAAATTTCAAAAAACGATGGGCTATAACCCATGTTTTTTGAAATTTTGAATTTTTTTCAAATCCTCAAAAATGATGAAAAACGGCGTGCTATAGTATGCCGTACAGTAGGGGCTATAGCCCATGTTCAAAAATGATGAAAAATGAGGTTAATTTTTTTTTCAAATTTTCAAAAAACGATGGGCTATAATCCATGTTTTTTTTAATTTTAATTTTTTTTAAATTCCTCAAAAATGATGAAAAACTGCGTACTATAGTATGCCGTACGGTAGGGACTATAGCCCATGTTCAAAAATGATGAAAAACGAGGTTAAAAAAAAAATCTAAATGTCAAAAAACGATGGGCTATAACCCATGTTTTTTTTTATTTTGAATTTTTTTCAAATCCTCAAAAATGATGAAAAACGGCGTACTATAGTATGCCGTACGGTAGGGACTATAGCCCATGTTCAAAAATGATGAAAAACGAGGTTAAAAAAAAAATCAAAATTTCAAAAAACGATGGGCTATAACTCATGTTTTTGAAATTTTTAATTTTTTTCAAATCCTCAAAAATGATGAAAAACGGCGTGATATAGTATGCCGTACGGTAGGGGCTATAGCCCATGTTAAAAAATTATGAAAAACGAGGTTATTTTTTTTTTCAAAATTTCAAAAAACGATGGGCTATAACCCATGTTTTTTTAAATTTAGATTTTTTTTCAAATCCTCAAAAATGATGAAAAACGGCGTACTATAGTATGCCGTACGGTAGGGGGTATAGCCCATGTTAAAAAACGATGAAAAACGAGGTAATGTTTTTTTTCAAAATTTCAAAAAACGATGGGCTATAACCCATGTTTTTTGAAAATTTGAATTTTTTTCAAATCCTCAAAAATGATGAAAAACTGCGTGCTATAGTATGCCGTACGGTGGGGGCTATAGCCCATGTTCAGAAATGATGAAAAACGAGGTTAAAAAAAAAAATCTAAATTTCAAAAAACGATGGGCTATAACCCATGTTTTTTTAAATTTTGATTTTTTTTTCAAATCCTCAAAAATGATGAAAAACGGCGTGCTATAGTATGCCGTACGGTAGGGGCTATAGCCCATGTTCAAAAATGATGAAAAACGAGGTTAAAAAAAAAATCTAAATTTCAAAAAACGATGGGCTATAACCCATGTTTTTTAAATTTTGAATTTTTTTCAAATCCTCAAAAATGATGAAAAACGGCGTACTATGTATGCCGTACGGTAGGGGCTATAGCCCATGTTCAAAAATGATGAAAAACGAGGTTAAAAAAAAGAAATCAAAATTTCAAAAAACGATGGGCTATAACCCATGTTTTTTGAAATTTTGAATTTTTTTCAAATCCTCAAAAATGATGAAAAACGGCGTGCTATAGTATGCCGTACAGTAGGGGCTATAGCCCATGTTCAAAAATGATGAAAAATGAGGTTAATTTTTTTTTCAAAATTTCAAAAAACGATGGGCTATAATCCATGTTTTTTTTAATTTTTAATTTTTTTAAATTCCTCAAAAATGATGAAAAACTGCGTACTATAGTATGCCGTACGGTAGGGACTATAGCCCATGTTCAAAAATGATGAAAAACGAGGTTAAAAAAAAAATCTAAATGTCAAAAAACGATGGGCTATAACCCATGTTTTTTTTTATTTTGAATTTTTTTCAAATCCTCAAAAATGATGAAAAACGGCGTACTATAGTATGCCGTACGGTAGGGACTATAGCCCATGTTCAAAAATGATGAAAAACGAGGTTAAAAAAAAAATCAAAATTTCAAAAAACGATGGGCTATAACTCATGTTTTTGAAATTTTGAATTTTTTTCAAATCCTCAAAAATGATGAAAAACGGCGTGATATAGTATGCCGTACGGTAGGGGCTATAGCCCATGTTCAGAAATGATGAAAAACGAGGTTAAAAAAAAAAATCAAATTTTCAAAAAACGATGGGCTATAACCCATGTTTTTTGAAATTTTGATTTTTTTTTCAAATCCTCAAAAATGATGAAAAACGGCGTGCTATAGTATGCCGTACGGTAGGGGCTATAGCCCATGTTCAAAAATTATGAAAAACGAGGTTAAAAAAAAGAAATCAAAATTTCAAAAAACGATGGGCTATAACCCATGTTTTTTGAAATTTTGAATTTTTTTCAAATCCTCAAAAATGATGAAAAACGGCGTGCTATAGTATGCCGTACAGTAGGGGCTATAGCCCATGTTCAAAAATGATGAAAAATGAGGTTAATTTTTTTTTCAAAATTTCAAAAAACGATGGGCTATAATCCATGTTTTTTTTAATTTTTAATTTTTTTCAAATCCTCAAAAATGATGAAAAACTGCGTACTATAGTATGCCGTACGGTAGGGACTATAGCCCATGTTCAAAAATGATGAAAAACGAGGTTAAAAAAAAAATCTAAATGTCAAAAAACGATGGGCTATAACCCATGTTTTTTTTTTTTTTGAATTTTTTTCAAATCCTCAAAAATGATGAAAAACGGCGTACTATATAGTATGCCGTACGGTAGGGACTATAGCCCATGTTCAAAAATGATGAAAAACGAGGTTAAAAAAAAAATCAAAATTTCAAAAAACGATGGGCTATAACTCATGTTTTTGAAATTTTTAATTTTTTTCAAATCCTCAAAAATGATGAAAAACGGCGTGATATAGTATGCCGTACGGTAGGGGCTATAGCCCATGTTAAAAAATTATGAAAAACGAGGTTATTTTTTTTTTCAAAATTTCAAAAAACGATGGGCTATAACCCATGTTTTTTTAAATTTCGATTTTTTTTCAAATCCTCAAAAATGATGAAAAACGGCGTACTATAGTATGCCGTACGGTAGGGGGTATAGCCCATGTTAAAAAACGATGAAAAACGAGGTAATGTTTTTTTTCAAAATTTCAAAAAACGATGGGCTATAACCCATGTTTTTTGAAAATTTGAATTTTTTTCAAATCCTCAAAAATGATGAAAAACTGCGTGCTATAGTATGCCGTACGGTGGGGGCTATAGCCCATGTTCAGAAATGATGAAAAACGAGGTTAAAAAAAAAAATCTAAATTTCAAAAAACGATGGGCTATAACCCATGTTTTTTGAAATTTTGATTTTTTTTTCAAATCCTCAAAAATGATGAAAAACGGCGTGCTATAGTATGCCGTACGGTAGGGGCTATAGCCCATGTTCAAAAATGATGAAAAACGAGGTTAAAAAAAAAATCTAAATTTCAAAAAACGATGGGCTATAACCCATGTTTTTTAAATTTTGAATTTTTTTCAAATCCTCAAAAATGATGAAAAACGGCGTACTATGTATGCCGTACGGTAGGGGCTATAGCCCATGTTCAAAAATGATGAAAAATGAGGTTAATTTTTTTTTCAAAATTTCAAAAAACGATGGGCTATAATCCATGTTTTTTTTAATTTTTAATTTTTTTCAAATCCTCAAAAATGATGAAAAACTGCGTACTATAGTATGCCGTACGGTAGGGACTATAGCCCATGTTCAAAAATGATGAAAAACGAGGTTAAAAAAAAAATCTAAATGTCAAAAAACGATGGGCTATAACCCATGTTTTTTTTTATTTTGAATTTTTTTCAAATCCTCAAAAATGATGAAAAACGGCGTACTATAGTATGCCGTACGGTAGGGACTATAGCCCATGTTCAAAAATGATGAAAAACGAGGTTAAAAAAAAAAATCAAAATTTCAAAAAACGATGGGCTATAACTCATGTTTTTGAAATTTTGAATTTTTTTCAAATCCTCAAAAATGATGAAAAACGGCGTGATATAGTATGCCGTACGGTAGGGGCTATAGCCCATGTTCAGAAATGATGAAAAACGAGGTTAAAAAAAAAATCAAAATTTCAAAAAACGATGGGCTATAACTCATGTTTTTGAAATTTTGAATTTTTTTCAAATCCTCAAAAATGATGAAAAACGGCGTGATATAGTATGCCGTACGGTAGGGGCTATAGCCCATGTTAAAAAATTATGAAAAACGAGGTTATTTTTTTTTTTCAAAATTTCAAAAAACGATGGGCTATAACCCATGTTTTTTTAAATTTAGATTTTTTTTCAAATCCTCAAAAATGATGAAAAACGGCGTACTATAGTATGCCGTACGGTAGGGGGTATAGCCCATGTTAAAAAACGATGAAAAACGAGGTAATGTTTTTTTTCAAAATTTCAAAAAACGATGGGCTATAACCCATGTTTTTTGAAATTTTGATTTTTTTTTCAAATCCTCAAAAATGATGAAAAACGGCGTGCTATAGTATGCCGTACGGTAGGGGCTATAGCCCATGTTCAAAAATGATGAAAAACGAGGTTAAAAAAAAATCTAAATTTCAAAAAACGATGGGCTATAACCCATGTTTTTTAAATTTTGAATTTTTTTCAAATCCTCAAAAATGATGAAAAACGGCGTACTATGTATGCCGTACGGTAGGGGCTATAGCCCATGTTCAAAAATGATGAAAAACTAGGTTAAAAAAAAGAAATCAAAATTTCAAAAAACGATGGGCTATAACCCATGTTTTTTGAAATTTTGATTTTTTTTCAAATCCTCAAAAATGATGAAAAAATGTGTGCTATAGTATGCCGTACGGTAGGGGCTATAGCCCATGTTCAAAAATGATGAAAAACGAGGTTACATTTTTTTCAAATTTTCAAAAAACGATGGGCTATAACCCATGTTTTTGAAATTTTGAATTTTTTTTCAAATCCTCAAAAATTATGAAAAACGGCGTGCTATAGTATGCCGTACGGTAGGGGCTATAGCCCATGTTAAAAAATTATGAAAAACGAGGTTTTTTTTTTTTTTTCAAAATTTCAAAAAACGATGGGCTATAACCCATGTTTTTTTTAATTTAGATTTTTTTTCAAATCCTCAAAAATGATGAAAAACGGCGTACTATAGTATGCCGTACGGTAGGGACTATAGCCCATGTTCAAAAATGATGAAAAACGAGGTTAAAAAAAAAAAAAAAAATTCAAAAAACGATGGGCTATAACCCATGTTTTTGAAAATTTGAATTTTTTTCAAATCCTCAAAAATGATGAAAAACTGCGTGCTATAGTATGCCGTACGGTGGGGGCTATAGCCCATGTTCAGAAATGATGAAAAACGAGGTTAAAAAAAAAAATCTAAATTTCAAAAAACGATGGGCTATAACCCATGTTTTTTGAAATTTTGATTTTTTTTTCAAATCCTCAAAAATGATGAAAAACGGCGTGCTATAGTATGCCGTACGGTAGGGGCTATAGCCCATGTTCAAAAATGATGAAAAACGAGGTTAAAAAAAAAATCTAAATTTCAAAAAACGATGGGCTATAACCCATGTTTTTTAAATTTTGAATTTTTTTCAAATCCTCAAAAATGATGAAAAACGGCGTACTATGTATGCCGTACGGTAGGGGCTATAGCCCATGTTCAAAAATGATGAAAAATGAGGTTATTTTTTTTTTCAAAATTTCAAAAAACGATGGGCTATAATCCATGTTTTTTTTAATTTTTAATTTTTTTCAAATCCTCAAAAATGATGAAAAACGGCGTACTATAGTATGCCGTACGGTAGGGACTATAGCCCATGTTCAAAAATGATGAAAAACGAGGTTAAAAAAAAAATCAAAATTTCAAAAAACGATGGGCTATAACTCATGTTTTTGAAATTTTGAATTTTTTTCAAATCCTCAAAAATGATGAAAAACGGCGTGATATAGTATGCCGTACGGTAGGGGCTATAGCCCATGTTCAGAAATGATGAAAAACGAGGTTAAAAAAAAAAATCAAAATTTCAAAAAACGATGGGCTATAACCCATGTTTTTTGAAATTTTGATTTTTTTTTCAAATCCTCAAAAATGATGAAAAACGGCGTGCTATAGTATGCCGTACGGTAGGGGCTATAGCCCATGTTCAAAAATGATGAAAAACGAGGTTAAAAAAAAAATCTAAATTTCAAAAAACGATGGGCTATAACCCATGTTTTTAAAATTTTGAATTTTTTTCAAATCCTCAAAAATGATGAAAAACGGCGTGATATAGTATGCCGTACGGTAGGGGCTATAGCCCATGTTCAGAAATGATGAAAAACGAGGTTAAAAAAAAAAATCAAAATTTCAAAAAACGATGGGCTATAACCCATGTTTTTTGAAATTTTGATTTTTTTTTCAAATCCTCAAAAATGATGAAAAACGGCGTGCTATAGTATGCCGTACGGTAGGGGCTATAGCCCATGTTCAAAAATGATGAAAAACGAGGTTAAAAAAAAAATCTAAATTTCAAAAAACGATGGGCTATAACCCATGTTTTTAAAATTTTGAATTTTTTTCAAATCCTCAAAAATGATGAAAAACGGCGTACTATAGTATGCCGTACGGTAGGGACTATAGCCCATGTTCAAAAATGATGAAAAACGAGGTTAAAAAAAAAATCTAAATGTCAAAAAACGATGGGCTATAACCCATGTTTTTTTTTATTTTGAATTTTTTTCAAATCCTCAAAAATGATGAAAAACGGCGTACTATAGTATGCCGTACGGTAGGGACTATAGCCCATGTTCAAAAATGATAAAAAACGAGGTTAAAAAAAAAATCAACATTTCAAAAAACGATGGGCTATAACTCATGTTTTTGAAATTTTGAATTTTTTTCAAATCCTCAAAAATGATGAAAAACGGCGTGATATAGTATGCCGTACGGTAGGGGCTATAGCCCATGTTCAGAAATGATGAAAAACGAGGTAAAAAAAAAAAATCAAAATTTCAAAAAAACGATGGGCTATAACCCATGTTTTTTGAAATTTTGATTTTTTTTTCAAATCCTCAAAAATGATGAAAAACGGCGTGCTATAGTATGCCGTACGGTAGGGGCTATAGCCCATGTTCAAAAATGATGAAAAACGAGGTTAAAAAAAAAATCTAAATTTCAAAAAACGATGGGCTATAACCCATGTTTTTTAAATTTTGAATTTTTTTCAAATCCTCAAAAATGATGAAAAACGGCGTACTATGTATGCCGTACGGTAGGGGCTATAGCCCATGTTCAAAAACGATGAAAAACGAGGTTAAAAAAAAGAAATCAAAATTTCAAAAAACGATGGGCTATAACCCATGTTTTTTGAAATTTTGAATTTTTTTCAAATCCTCAAAAATGATGAAAAACGGCGTGCTATAGTATGCCGTACAGTAGGGGCTATAGCCCATGTTCAAAAATGATGAAAAATGAGGTTAATTTTTTTTTCAAAATTTCAAAAAACGATGGGCTATAATCCATGTTTTTTTTAATTTTGAATTTTTTTCAAATCCTCAAAAATGATGAAAAACTGCGTACTATAGTATGCCGTACGGTAGGGACTATAGCCCATGTTCAAAAATGATGAAAAACGAGGTTAAAAAAAAAATCAAAATTTCAAAAAACGATGGGCTATAACTCATGTTTTTGAAATTTTGAATTTTTTTCAAATCCTCAAAAATGATGAAAAACGGCGTGATATAGTATGCCGTACGGTAGGGGCTATAGCCCATGTTAAAAAATTATGAAAAACGAGGTTTTTTTTTTTTTTCAAAATTTCAAAAAACGATGGGCTATAACCCATGTTTTTTTAAATTTAGATTTTTTTTCAAATCCTCAAAAATGATGAAAAACGGCGTACTATAGTATGCCGTACGGTAGGGGGTATAGCCCATGTTAAAAAACGATGAAAAACGAGGTAATGTTTTTTTTCAAAATTTCAAAAAACGATGGGCTATAACCCATGTTTTTTGAAATTTTGATTTTTTTTTCAAATCCTCAAAAATGATGAAAAACGGCGTGCTATAGTATGCCGTACGGTAGGGGCTATAGCCCATGTTCAAAAATGATGAAAAACGAGGTTAAAAAAAAATCTAAATTTCAAAAAACGATGGGCTATAACCCATGTTTTTTAAATTTTGAATTTTTTTCAAATCCTCAAAAATGATGAAAAACGGCGTACTATGTATGCCGTACGGTAGGGGCTATAGCCCATGTTCAAAAATGATGAAAAACTAGGTTAAAAAAAAGAAATCAAAATTTCAAAAAACGATGGGCTATAACCCATGTTTTTTGAAATTTTGATTTTTTTTCAAATCCTCAAAAATGATGAAAAAATGTGTGCTATAGTATGCCGTACGGTAGGGGCTATAGCCCATGTTCAAAAATGATGAAAAACGAGGTTACATTTTTTTCAAATTTTCAAAAAACGATGGGCTATAACCCATGTTTTTGAAATTTTGAATTTTTTTTCAAATTCTCAAAAATTATGAAAAACGGCGTGCTATAGTATGCCGTACGGTAGGGGCTATAGCCCATGTTAAAAAATTATGAAAAACGAGGTTTTTTTTTTTTTTCAAAATTTCAAAAAACGATGGGCTATAACCCATGTTTTTTTTAATTTAGATTTTTTTTCAAATCCTCAAAAATGATGAAAAACGGCGTACTATAGTATGCCGTACGGTAGGGACTATAGCCCATGTTCAAAAATGATGAAAAACGAGGTTAAAAAAAAAAAAAAAAAATTCAAAAAACGATGGGCTATAACCCATGTTTTTGAAAATTTGAATTTTTTTCAAATCCTCAAAAATGATGAAAAACTGCGTGCTATAGTATGCCGTACGGTGGGGGCTATAGCCCATGTTCAGAAATGATGAAAAACGAGGTTCAAAAAAATTCAAATTTTCAAAAAACGATGGGCTATAACCCATTTCTTTTTGAAATTTTGAATTTTTTTTCAAATCCTCAAAAATGATGAAAAACGGCGTGCTATAGTATGCCGTACGGTAGGGGCTATAGCCCATGTTCAAAAATTATGAAAAACGAGGTTATTTTTTTTTTCAAAATTTCAAAAAACGATGGGCTATAACCCATGTTTTTTTAAATTTTGATTTTTTTTTAAATCCTCAAAAATGATGAAAAACGGCGTACTATAGTATGCCGTACGGTAGGGACTATAGACCATGTTCAAAAATGATGAAAAACGAGGTTAAAAAAAAAAATCTAAATTTCAAAAAACGATGGGCTATAACCCATGTTTTTTAAATTTTAGATTTTTTTTCAAATCCTCAAAAATGATGAAAAACGGCGTACTATAGTATGCCGTACGGTAGGGACTATAGCCCATGTTCAAAAATAATGAAAAACGAGGTTAAAAAAAAAATCAAAATTTCAAAAAACGATGGGCTATAACCCATGTTTTTTGAAAATTTGAATTTTTTTCAAATCCTCAAAAATGATGAAAAACTGCGTGCTATAGTATGCCGTACGGTGGGGGCTATAGCCCATGTTCAGAAATGATGAAAAACGAGGTTCAAAAAAATTCAAATTTTCAAAAAACGATGGGCTATAACCCATTTTTTTTTTGAAATTTTGAATTTTTTTTCAAATCCTCAAAAATGATGAAAAACGGCGTGCTATAGTATGCCGTACGGTAGGGGCTATAGCCCATGTTCAAAAATTATGAAAAACGAGGTAATGTTTTTTTTCAAAATTTCAAAAAACGATGGGCTATAACCCATGTTTTTTGAAATTTTGATTTTTTTTTCAAATCCTCAAAAATGATGAAAAACGGCGTGCTATAGTATGCCGTACGGTAGGGGCTATAGCCCATGTTCAAAAATGATGAAAAACGAGGTTAAAAAAAAATCTAAATTTCAAAAAACGATGGGCTATAACCCATGTTTTTTGAAATTTTGATTTTTTTTTCAAATCCTCAAAAATGATGAAAAACGGCGTGCTATAGTATGCCGTACGGTAGGGGCTATAGCCCATGTTCAAAAATGATGAAAAACGAGGTTAAAAAAAAATCTAAATTTCAAAAAACGATGGGCTATAACCCATGTTTTTTAAATTTTGAATTTTTTTCAAATCCTCAAAAATGATGAAAAACGGCGTACTATGTATGCCGTACGGTAGGGGCTATAGCCCATGTTCAAAAATGATGAAAAACTAGGTTAAAAAAAAGAAATCAAAATTTCAAAAAACGATGGGCTATAACCCATGTTTTTTGAAATTTTGATTTTTTTTCAAATCCTCAAAAATGATGAAAAAATGTGTGCTATAGTATGCCGTACGGTAGGGGCTATAGCCCATGTTCAAAAATGATGAAAAACGAGGTTACATTTTTTTCAAATTTTCAAAAAACGATGGGCTATAACCCATGTTTTTGAAATTTTGAATTTTTTTTCAAATCCTCAAAAATTATGAAAAACGGCGTGCTATAGTATGCCGTACGGTAGGGGCTATAGCCCATGTTAAAAAATTATGAAAAACGAGGTTTTTTTTTTTTTTCAAAATTTCAAAAAACGATGGGCTATAACCCATGTTTTTTTTAATTTAGATTTTTTTTCAAATCCTCAAAAATGATGAAAAACGGCGTACTATAGTATGCCGTACGGTAGGGACTATAGCCCATGTTCAAAAATGATGAAAAACGAGGTTAAAAAAAAAAAAAAAAATCAAAAAACGATGGGCTATAACCCATGTTTTTGAAAATTTGAATTTTTTTCAAATCCTCAAAAATGATGAAAAACTGCGTGCTATAGTATGCCGTACGGTGGGGGCTATAGCCCATGTTCAGAAATCATGAAAAACGAGGTTCAAAAAAATTCAAAAATTCAAAAAACGATGGGCTATAACCCTTTTTTTTTTAAATTTTGATTTTTTTTTAAATCCTCAAAAATGATGAAAAACGGCGTACTATAGTATGCCGTACGGTAGGGACTATAGACCATGTTCAAAAATGATGAAAAACGAGGTTAAAAAAAAAATCTAAATTTCAAAAAACGATGGGCTATAACCCATGTTTTTTAAATTTTAGATTTTTTTTCAAATCCTCAAAAATGATGAAAAACGGCGTACTATAGTATGCCGTACGGTAGGGACTATAGCCCATGTTCAAAAATAATGAAAAACGAGGTTAAAAAAAAAATCAAAATTTCAAAAAACGATGGGCTATAACCCATGTTTTTTGAAAATTTGAATTTTTTTCAAATCCTCAAAAATGATGAAAAACTGCGTGCTATAGTATGCCGTACGGTGGGGGCTATAGCCCATGTTCAGAAATGATGAAAAACGAGGTTCAAAAAAATTCAAATTTTCAAAAAACGATGGGCTATAACCCATTTTTTTTTTGAAATTTTGAATTTTTTTTCAAATCCTCAAAAATGATGAAAAACGGCGTGCTATAGTATGCCGTACGGTAGGGGCTATAGCCCATGTTCAAAAATTATGAAAAACGAGGTTATTTTTTTTTTCAAAATTTCAAAAAACGATGGGCTATAACCCATGTTTTTTAAAATTTTGATTTTTTTTTAAATCCTCAAAAATGATGAAAAACGGCGTACTATAGTATGCCGTACGGTAGGGACTATAGACCATGTTCAAAAATGATGAAAAACGAGGTTAAAAAAAAAAAATCTAAATTTCAAAAAACGATGGGCTATAACCCATGTTTTTTGAATTTTTGAATTTTTTTCAAATCCTCAAAAATGATGAAAAACTGCATGCTATAGTATGCCGTACGGTAGGGGCTATAGCCCATGTTAAAAAATTATGAAAAACGAGGTTATTTTTTTTTTCAAAATTTCAAAAAACGATGGGCTATAACCCATGTTTTTTTTAATTTTGATTCTTTTTTCAAATCCTCAAAAATGATGAAAAACGGCGTACTATAATATGCCGTACGGTAGGGACTATAGCCCATGTTCAAAAATGATGAAAAACGAGGTTAAAAGAAAAAATCTAAATTTCAAAAAACGATGGGCTATAACCCATGTTTTTTGAATTTTTGAATTTTTTTCAAATCCTCAAAAATGATGAAAAACGGCATGCTATAGTATGCCGTACGGTAGGGGGTATAGCCCATGTTAAAAAACGATGAAAAACGAGGTAATTTTTTTTTCCCCCAAAATTTCAAAAAACGATGGGCTATAACCCATGTTTTTTGAAATTTTGAATTTTTTTCAAATCCTCAAAAATGATGAAAAACGGCGTGCTATAGTATGCCGTACGGTGGGGGCTATAGCCCATGTTCAGAAATGATGAAAAACGAGGTTAAATTTTTTTCAAAATTTCAAAAAACGATGGGCTATAACCCATGTTTTTTGAAATTTTGATTTTTTTTTTCAAATCCTCAAAAATGATGAAAAACGGCGTGCTATAGTATGCCGTACGGTAGGGGCTATAGCCCATGTTCAAAAATGATGAAAAACGAGGTTAAAAAAAATAATCAAAATTTCAAAAAACGATGGGCTATAACCCATGTTTTTGAAAATTTGAAATTTTTTCAAATCCTCAAAAATGATGGAAAACGAGTTTTTTTTTTTTTTTCAAAATTTCAAAAAACGATGGGCTATAACCCATGTTTTTTTTTATTTAGATTTTTTTTCAAATCCTCAAAAATGATGAAAAACGGCGTACTATAGTATGCCGTACGGTAGGGACTATAGCCCATGTTCAAAAATGATGAAAAACGAGGTTAAAAAAAAAAATCTAAATTTCAAAAAACGATGGGCTATAACCCATGTTTTTTTAAATTTAGATTTTTTTTCAAATCCTCAAAAATGATGAAAAACGGCGTACTATAGTATGCCGTACGGTAGGGGGTATAGCCCATGTTAAAAAACGATGAAAAACGAGGTAATGTTTTTTTTCAAAATTTCAAAAAACGATGGGCTATAACCCATGTTTTTTGAAATTTTGATTTTTTTTTCAAATCCTCAAAAATGATGAAAAACGGCGTGCTATAGTATGCCGTACGGTAGGGGCTATAGCCCATGTTCAAAAATGATGAAAAACGAGGTTAAAAAAAAATCTAAATTTCAAAAAACGATGGGCTATAACCCATGTTTTTTTAAATTTTGATTTTTTTTTAAATCCTCAAAAATGATGAAAAACGGCGTACTATAGTATGCCGTACGGTAGGGACTATAGACCATGTTCAAAAATGATGAAAAACGAGGTTAAAAAAAAAAATCTAAATTTCAAAAAACGATGGGCTATAACCCATGTTTTTTAAATTTTAGATTTTTTTTCAAATCCTCAAAAATGATGAAAAACGGCGTACTATAGTATGCCGTACGGTAGGGACTATAGCCCATGTTCAAAAATAATGAAAAACGAGGTTAAAAAAAAAATCAAAATTTCAAAAAACGATGGGCTATAACCCATGTTTTTTGAAAATTTGAATTTTTTTCAAATCCTCAAAAATGATGAAAAACTGCGTGCTATAGTATGCCGTACGGTGGGGGCTATAGCCCATGTTCAGAAATGATGAAAAACGAGGTTCAAAAAAATTCAAATTTTCAAAAAACGATGGGCTATAACCCATTTTTTTTTTGAAATTTTGAATTTTTTTTCAAATCCTCAAAAATGATGAAAAACGGCGTGCTATAGTATGCCGTACGGTAGGGGCTATAGCCCATGTTCAAAAATTATGAAAAACGAGGTAATGTTTTTTTTCAAAAATTCAAAAAACGATGGGCTATAACCCATGTTTTTGAAAATTTGAATTTTTTTCAAATCCTCAAAAATGATGAAAAACTGCGTGCTATAGTATGCCGTACGGTGGGGGCTATAGCCCATGTTCAGAAATGATGAAAAACGAGGTTCAAAAAAATTCAAATTTTCAAAAAACGATGGGCTATAACCCATTTTTTTTTGAAATTTTGAATTTTTTTCAAATCCTCAAAAATGATGAAAAACGGCGTGCTATAGTATGCCGTACGGTAGGGGCTATAGCCCATGTTCAAAAATTATGAAAAACGAGGTTATTTTTTTTTTCAAAATTTCAAAAAACGATGGGCTATAACCCATGTTTTTTTAAATTTTGATTTTTTTTTAAATCCTCAAAAATGATGAAAAACGGCGTACTATAGTATGCCGTACGGTAGGGACTATAGACCATGTTCAAAAATGATGAAAAACGAGGTTAAAAAAAAAAATCTAAATTTCAAAAAACGATGGGCTATAACCCATGTTTTTTAAATTTTAGATTTTTTTTCAAATCCTCAAAAATGATGAAAAACGGCGTACTATAGTATGCCGTACGGTAGGGACTATAGCCCATGTTCAAAAATAATGAAAAACGAGGTTAAAAAAAAAATCAAAATTTCAAAAAACGATGGGCTATAACCCATGTTTTTTGAAAATTTGAATTTTTTTCAAATCCTCAAAAATGATGAAAAACTGCGTGCTATAGTATGCCGTGCGGTGGGGGCTATAGCCCATGTTCAGAAATGATGAAAAACGAGGTTCAAAAAAATTCAAATTTTCAAAAAACGATGGGCTATAACCCATTTTTTTTTTGAAATTTTGAATTTTTTTTCAAATCCTCAAAAATGATGAAAAACGGCGTGCTATAGTATGCCGTACGGTAGGGGCTATAGCCCATGTTCAAAAATTATGAAAAACGAGGTAATGTTTTTTTTCAAAATTTCAAAAAACGATGGGCTATAACCCATGTTTTTTGAAATTTTGATTTTTTTTTCAAATCCTCAAAAATGATGAAAAACGGCGTGCTATAGTATGCCGTACGGTAGGGGCTATAGCCCATGTTCAAAAATGATGAAAAACGAGGTTAAAAAAAAATCTAAATTTCAAAAAACGATGGGCTATAACCCATGTTTTTTAAATTTTGAATTTTTTTCAAATCCTCAAAAATGATGAAAAACGGCGTACTATGTATGCCGTACGGTAGGGGCTATAGCCCATGTTCAAAAATGATGAAAAACTAGGTTAAAAAAAAGAAATCAAAATTTCAAAAAACGATGGGCTATAACCCATGTTTTTTGAAATTTTGATTTTTTTTCAAATCCTCAAAAATGATGAAAAAATGTGTGCTATAGTATGCCGTACGGTAGGGGCTATAGCCCATGTTCAAAAATGATGAAAAACGAGGTTACATTTTTTTCAAATTTTCAAAAAACGATGGGCTATAACCCATGTTTTTGAAATTTTGAATTTTTTTTCAAATCCTCAAAAATTATGAAAAACGGCGTGCTATAGTATGCCGTACGGTAGGGGCTATAGCCCATGTTAAAAAATTATGAAAAACGAGGTTTTTTTTTTTTTTCAAAATTTCAAAAAACGATGGGCTATAACCCATGTTTTTTTTAATTTAGATTTTTTTTCAAATCCTCAAAAATGATGAAAAACGGCGTACTATAGTATGCCGTACGGTAGGGACTATAGCCCATGTTCAAAAATGATGAAAAACGAGGTTAAAAAAAAAAAAAAAAAATTCAAACAACGATGGGCTATAACCCATGTTTTTGAAAATTTGAATTTTTTTCAAATCCTCAAAAATGATGAAAAACTGCGTGCTATAGTATGCCGTACGGTGGGGGCTATAGCCCATGTTCAGAAATGATGAAAAACGAGGTTCAAAAAAATTCAAATTTTCAAAAAACGATGGGCTATAACCCATTTTTTTTTGAAATTTTGAATTTTTTTTCAAATCCTCAAAAATGATGAAAAACGGCGTGCTATAGTATGCCGTACGGTAGGGGCTATAGCCCATGTTCAAAAATTATGAAAAACGAGGTTATTTTTTTTTTCAAAATTTCAAAAAACGATGGGCTATAACCCATGTTTTTTTAAATTTTGATTTTTTTTTAAATCCTCAAAAATGATGAAAAACGGCGTACTATAGTATGCCGTACGGTAGGGACTATAGACCATGTTCAAAAATGATGAAAAACGAGGTTAAAAAAAAAAATCTAAATTTCAAAAAACGATGGGCTATAACCCATGTTTTTTAAATTTTAGATTTTTTTTCAAATCCTCAAAAATGATGAAAAACGGCGTACTATAGTATGCCGTACGGTAGGGACTATAGCCCATGTTCAAAAATAATGAAAAACGAGGTTAAAAAAAAAGATCAAAATTTCAAAAAACGATGGGCTATAACCCATGTTTTTTGAAAATTTGAATTTTTTTCAAATCCTCAAAAATGATGAAAAACTGCGTGCTATAGTATGCCGTACGGTGGGGGCTATAGCCCATGTTCAGAAATGATGAAAAACGAGGTTATTTTTTTTTTCAAAATTTCAAAAAACGATGGGCTATAACCCATGTTTTTTAAAATTTTGATTTTTTTTTAAATCCTCAAAAATGATGAAAAACGGCGTACTATAGTATGCCGTACGGTAGGGACTATAGACCATGTTCAAAAATGATGAAAAACGAGGTTAAAAAAAAAAAATCTAAATTTCAAAAAACGATGGGCTATAACCCATGTTTTTTGAATTTTTGAATTTTTTTCAAATCCTCAAAAATGATGAAAAACTGCATGCTATAGTATGCCGTACGGTAGGGGCTATAGCCCATGTTAAAAAATTATGAAAAACGAGGTTATTTTTTTTTTCAAAATTTCAAAAAACGATGGGCTATAACCCATGTTTTTTTTAATTTTGATTCTTTTTTCAAATCCTCAAAAATGATGAAAAACGGCGTACTATAATATGCCGTACGGTAGGGACTATAGCCCATGTTCAAAAATGATGAAAAACGAGGTTAAAAGAAAAAATCAAAATTTCAAAAAACGATGGGCTATAACCCATGTTTTTTGAAATTTTGAATTTTTTTCAAATCCTCAAAAATGATGAAAAACGGCGTGCTATAGTATGCCGTACGGTGGGGGCTATAGCCCATGTTCAGAAATGATGAAAAACGAGGTTAAATTTTTTTCAAAATTTCAAAAAACGATGGGCTATAACCCATGTTTTTTGAAATTTTGATTTTTTTTTTCAAATCCTCAAAAATGATGAAAAACGGCGTGCTATAGTATGCCGTACGGTAGGGGCTATAGCCCATGTTCAAAAATGATGAAAAACGAGGTTAAAAAAAATAATCAAAATTTCAAAAAACGATGGGCTATAACCCATGTTTTTGAAAATTTGAAATTTTTTCAAATCCTCAAAAATGATGAAAAACGACGTGCTATAGTATGCCGTACGGTAGGGGCTATAGCCCATGTTCAAAAATGATGAAAAACGAGGTTAAAAGAAAATTCAAAATTTCAAAAAACGATGGGCAATAACCCATGTTTTTTGAAATTTTGAATTTTTTTCAAATCCTCAAAAATGATGAAAAACGGCATGCTATAGTATGCCGTACGGTAGGGGCTATAGCCCATGTTCAAAAATGATGGAAAACGAGTTTTTTTTTTTTTTTCAAAATTTCAAAAAACGATGGGCTATAACCCATGTTTTTTTTTATTTAGATTTTTTTTCAAATCCTCAAAAATGATGAAAAACGGCGTACTATAGTATGCCGTACGGTAGGGACTATAGCCCATGTTCAAAAATGATGAAAAACGAGGTTAAAAAAAAAAAATCTAAATTTCAAAAAACGATGGGCTATAACCCATGTTTTTTGAATTTTTGAATTTTTTTCAAATCCTCAAAAATGATGAAAAACTGCATGCTATAGTATGCCGTACGGTAGGGGCTATAGCCCATGTTAAAAAATTATGAAAAACGAGGTTATTTTTTTTTTCAAAATTTCAAAAAACGATGGGCTATAACCCATGTTTTTTTTAATTTTGATTCTTTTTTCAAATCCTCAAAAATGATGAAAAACGGCGTACTATAATATGCCGTACGGTAGGGACTATAGCCCATGTTCAAAAATGATGAAAAACGAGGTTAAAAGAAAAAATCAAAATTTCAAAAAACGATGGGCTATAACCCATGTTTTTTGAAATTTTGAATTTTTTTCAAATCCTCAAAAATGATGAAAAACGGCGTGCTATAGTATGCCGTACGGTGGGGGCTATAGCCCATGTTCAGAAATGATGAAAAACGAGGTTAAATTTTTTTCAAAATTTCAAAAAACGATGGGCTATAACCCATGTTTTTTGAAATTTTGATTTTTTTTTTCAAATCCTCAAAAATGATGAAAAACGGCGTGCTATAGTATGCCGTACGGTAGGGGCTATAGCCCATGTTCAAAAATGATGAAAAACGAGGTTAAAAAAAATAATCAAAATTTCAAAAAACGATGGGCTATAACCCATGTTTTTGAAAATTTGAAATTTTTTCAAATCCTCAAAAATGATGAAAAACGACGTGCTATAGTATGCCGTACGGTAGGGGCTATAGCCCATGTTCAAAAATGATGAAAAACGAGGTTAAAAGAAAATTCAAAATTTCAAAAAACGATGGGCAATAACCCATGTTTTTTGAAATTTTGAATTTTTTTCAAATCCTCAAAAATGATGAAAAACGGCATGCTATAGTATGCCGTACGGTAGGGGCTATAGCCCATGTTCAAAAATGATGGAAAACGAGTTTTTTTTTTTTTTTCAAAATTTCAAAAAACGATGGGCTATAACCCATGTTTTTTTTTATTTAGATTTTTTTTCAAATCCTCAAAAATGATGAAAAACGGCGTACTATAGTATGCCGTACGGTAGGGACTATAGCCCATGTTCAAAAATGATGAAAAACGAGGTTAAAAAAAAAAATCTAAATTTCAAAAAACGATGGGCTATAACCCATGTTTTTTGAAATTTTGATTTTTGTTCAAATCCTCAAAAATGATGAAAAAGCGGCGTGCTATAGTATGCCGTACGGTAGGGGCTATAGCCCATGTTCAAAAATGATGGAAAACTAGGTAAAATTTTTTTTTCAAAATTTCAAAAAACGATGGGCTATAACCCATGTTTTTTGAAATTTTGAATTTTTTTCAAATCCTCAAAAACGATGAAAAACGGCGTGCTATAGTATGCCCTACGGTAGGGGCTATATCCCATGGTCAAAAACGAGGATTTTTTAATCCTGTAATATAACTGTAGGGAGGGAACACAATAAGGAACCTGGGGGTTATCTATGAAAAGGCAACACAATGAGCAGAAAATAAACCATGGAAATACAACAAATTGAGCAGAGCACCGCAGGGACTTGAACCCCGTTCTGGAAAACCAGGAAGTACCACACCAGTGCCTTGGTTTTTGTTCTGTTGTAATTTACAGGTCCAACTCGAATAAAACTAAAAACTCTAATAAAACTAAAAACTCTAATAAAACTCTAACAAAACTAAAAACTCTATTAAAACTAAAAAAGCGAGATGAAAAAGCGAGACGAAAAAGCGAGACGAAAAAGCGAGACGAAAAAGCGAGACGAAAAAGCGATGAAAAAGCGATGAAAAAAGCGATGAAAAAGCGATGAAAAAGCGATGAAAAAGCGATGAAAAAAGCGATGAAAAAGCGATGAAAAAGCGATGAAAAAGCGATGAAAAAGCGATGAAAAAGCGATGAAAAAAGCGATGAAAAAAGCTATGAAAAAGCAATGAAAAAGCGATGAAAAAGCGACGAAAAGGCGATGAAAAAGCGATGAAAAAGCGATGAAAAAGCGATGAAAAAGCGATGAAAAAGCGATAAAAAAAGCGAGACGAAAAAGCGAGACGAAAAAGCGAGATGAAAAAGCGTGATGAAAAAGTAAAACGTAAAACTTAAAAACAGAAAACGTAAAATGTAAAATGTAAAAACGTAAAACATAAAACGTAAAACGTAAAAATGTAAAAACGTAAAAACGTAAAAACGTAAAAACGTAAAAACGTAAAAACGTAAACTTAAAAACGTAAACTTAAAAACGTAAAACGTAAAAACGTAAAAACGTAAAAACGTAAAAACGTAAAAAGGAAAAACGTAAAACGTAAAACGTAAAAACGTAAAAACGTAAAAACATAAACTTAAAAACGTAAACTTAAAAACGTAAAACGTAAAAACGTAAAAACGTAAAAACGTAAAAAGGAAAAACGTAAAACGTAAAACGTAAAAACGTAAAAACGTAAAAACATAAAACGTAAAATGTAAAAACGTGAAACGTAAAACGTAAAAACGTAAAAACGTAAAACGTAAAAAACATAAAAACGTAAAACGTAAACGTAAAAACGTAAAACGTAAAAACGTAAAACGTAAAAAACTTAAAAACGTAAAAACGTAAAACGTAAAAACGTAAAACGTAAAAACGTAAAACGTAAAACGTAAAAACGTAAAAACGTAAAACGTAAAACGTAAAAACGTAAAACGTAAAAAACGTTAAAAAAAACGACAAAAACTTGCGCTAGGAAAAAAAAAAAAAAAACTTGCGCTAGGAAAAAAAAGAGACAGAAACTTGCACTAGAAAAAAAAAAAAAACTTGCGCTAGAAAAAAAGACAAAAACTTGCGCTAGAAAAAATATAAGAAAAGAGACAAAAACTTGCTCTAGGAAAAAAAAGACAAAAAAAAGCGAGACGAAAAAGCGAGATGAAAAAGCGAGATGAAAAAGCGAGATGAAAAAGCGAGACGAAAAAGCGTGATGAAAAAGCGAGACGAAAAAGCGAGACGAAAAAGCTAGATGAAAAAGCGAGATGAAAAAGCGAGACGAAAAAGCGAGATGAAAAAGCGTGATGAAAAAGCGAGACGAAAAAGCGAGATGAAAAAGCGAGACGAAAAAGCGAGACGAAAAAGCGAGACGAAAAAGCGAGACGAAAAAGCGTGATGAAAAAGCGTGACGAAAAAGCGAGACGAAAAAGCGAGACGAAAAAGCGAGATGAAAAAGCGTGATGAAAAAGCGAGACGAAAAAGCGAGACGAAAAAGCGAGACGAAAAAGCGAGACGAAAAAGCGAGATGAAAAAGCGAGACGAAAAAGCGAGACGAAAAAGCGAGATGAAAAAGCGAGATGAAAAAGCGAGACGAAAAAGCGAGACGAAAAAGCGAGACGAAAAAGCGAGACGAAAAAGCGAGACGAAAAAGCGAGACGTAAAACGTAAACGTAAAAACGTTAAAACGTAAAACGTAAAACGTAAAACGTAAAACGTAAAACGTAAAAACGTAAAACTTAAAAACAGAAAACGTAAAATGTAAAATGTAAAAACGTAAAACGTAAAACGTAAAACGTAAAAATGTAAAAACGTAAACTTAAAAACGTAAACTTAAAAACGTAAAACGTAAAAACGTAAAAACTTAAAAACGTAAAAAGGAAAAACGTAAAACGTAAAAACGTAAAAACATAAAACGTAAAACGTAAAAACGTGAAACGTAAAACGTAAAAACGTAAACTTAAAAACGTAAAACGTAAAAACGTAAAAACGTAAAAACGTAAAAAACGTAAAACGTAAAAAACATAAAAACGTAAACGTAAAAACGTAAAACCGTAAAACGTAAAAAACGTGAAAACGTAAAAAAAAAAAACGTAAAAACGTAAAACGTAAAAACGTAAAACGTAAAAACGTAAAACGTAAAACGTAAAACGTAAAAACGTAAAACGTAAAAAACGTAAAAAAAAACGACAAAAACTTGCGCTAGGAAAAAAAATACAAAAACTTGCGCTAGGAAAAAAAAGAGACAGAAACTTGCACTAGAAAAAAAAAAAAAAACTTGCGCTAGAAAAAAAGACAAAAAAGACAAAAACTTGCGCTAGAAAAAATATAAGAAAAGAGACAAAAACTTGCTCTAGGAAAAAAAAGACAAAAAAAAATAAGGAAACAAGGAAAAATAAAAAAAATACAAAAACTATTATTTTCTATGTTTATAAAACATAAAAATACAAGTAAAAATCACTTGAAATGCATTCACCAATGAATCTAGTAAAATAAATTATGTGCCCCACTGTGGCTGATTTGCCACAATACACCCATTGACACCTTTAAATTAAGTGTGAATCGTGGTACCACTAAAAGGGGTGTGGTGCCACAGAGGCACCACCGAGGTCCTCAAGTGGTATCACTGCCATTCTCAACTGTTCACCACTGTATTGCTTTCAAAATTTATTTATAATGGGGCTCAATGGCAGCTCTATGGCACGTCAAAAAGTCACTTTCACCTAGAAACTCCATTCACACTTTTTATAATTCAACTTATTATTATAAGTTATTTAACTTAAACTAAAAATAGGACGTCTTTTTTGGAAAATAGGACGTCTTTTTTGGAAAAATAGGACCGATGTTTTGGAAAAATAGGACAGATGTTTTGGAAAAATAGGGATATCAAAATGATATCGTCGCTGTCGGGCAGGACCTTCCTATAACTTCATCTATCTAACTGTTTGCGTGTTTTTTTGTTGTAAATTAACGCCCTACAGTACTATAGCTACTTGAACAATACTACAGCGTCACACAAAAGAAGCAGATCTGCAAGCTCGAACATGTTTTGGGCATGTTATGGCTCCGAGACATGGACACTTTCAAAGAAACTAGAGAAACAGTTGGATGGCACTTACTGTACACCCGCCTTCTAATGAGAGCACTTACTGTACACCCGCCTTCTAATGAGAGCACTTACTGTACACCCGCCTTCTAATGAGAGCACTTACTGTACACTCGCCTTCTAATGAGAAACTAGATTAACGGTTGGATGGCACTTACTGTACACTCGCATTCTAATGAGAAACTAGATTAATGGTTGGATGGCACTTACTGTACACCCGCCTTCTAATGAGAAACTAGATTAATGGTTGGATGGCACTTACTGTACACCCGCCTTCTAATGAGAAACTAGATTAATGGTTGGATGGCACTTACTGTACACCCGCCTTCTAATGAGAGGAACTAGATTAACGGTTGGATGGCACTTACTGTACACCCGCCTTCTAATGAGAGGAACTAGATTAATGGTTGGATGGCACTTACTGTACACTCGCCTTCTAATGAGAAACTAGATTAACGGTTGGATGGCGCTTACTGTACACTCGCCTTCTAATGAGAAACTAGATTAATGGTTGGATGGCACTTACTGTACACCCGCCTTCTAATGAGAGGAACTAGATTAACGGTTGGATGGCACTTACTGTACACCCGCCTTCTAATGAGAAACTAGATTAATGGTTGGATGGCACTTACTGTACACCCGCCTTCTAATGAGAGAAACTAGATTAACGGTTGGATGGCACTTACTGTACACCCGCCTTCTAATGAGAAACTAGATTAATGGTTGGATGGTGCTTACTGTACACCCGCCTTCTAATGAGAAACTAGATTAACGGTTGGATGGCACTTACTGTACACCCGCCTTCTAATGAGAAACTAGATTAATGGTTGGATGGCACTTACTGTACACCCGCCTTCTAATGAGAGGAACTAGATTAACGGTTGGATGGCACTTACTGTACACTCGCCTTCTAATGAGAAACTAGATTAACGGTTGGATGGCACTTACTGTACACTCGCCTTCTAATGAGAAACTAGATTAATGGTTGGATGGCACTTACTGTACACCCGCCTTCTAATGAGAGGAACTAGATTAACGGTTGGATGGCACTTACTGTACACTCGCCTTCTAATGAGAAACTAGATTAACGGTTGGATGGCACTTACTGTACACCCGCCTTCTAATGAGAAACTAGATTAATGGTTGGATGGCACTTACTGTACACTCGCCTTCTAATGAGAAACTAGATTAATGGTTGGATGGCACTTACTGTACACCCGCCTTCTAATGAGAGGAACTAGATTAACGGTTGGATGGCACTTACTGTACACCCGCCTTCTAATGAGAGGAACTAGATTAACGGTTGGATGGCACTTACTGTACACCCGCCTTCTAATGAGAAACTAGATTAATGGTTGGATGGCACTTACTGTACACCCGCCTTCTAATGAGAGGAACTAGATTAACGGTTGGATGGCACTTACTGTACACTCGCCTTCTAATGAGAAACTAGATTAATGGTTGGATGGCACTTACTGTACACCCGCCTTCTAATGAGAGGAACTAGATTAACGGTTGGATGGCACTTACTGTACACCCGCCTTCTAATGAGAAACTAGATTAATGGTTGGATGGCACTTACTGTACACCCGCCTTCTAATGAGAAACTAGATTAACGGTTGGATGGCACTTACTGTACACCCGCCTTCTAATGAGAGGAACTAGATTAACGGTTGGATGGCACTTACTGTACATCCGCCTTCTAATGAGAAACTAGATTAACGGTTGGATGGTGCTTACTGTACACTCGCCTTCTAATGAGAAACTAGATTAATGGTTGGATGGCACTTACTGTACACCCGCCTTCTAATGAGAAACTAGATTAATGGTTGGATGGCACTTACTGTACACTCGCCTTCTAATGAGAAACTAGATTAACGGTTGGATGGCACTTACTGTACACCCGCCTTCTAATGAGAAACTAGATTAATGGTTGGATGGCACTTACTGTACACTCGCCTTCTAATGAGAAACTAGATTAATGGTTGGATGGCACTTACTGTACACCCGCCTTCTAATGAGAAACTAGATTAACGGTTGGATGGCACTTACTGTACACCCGCCTTCTAATGAGAGGAACTAGATTAACGGTTGGATGGCACTTACTGTACACCCGCCTTCTAATGAGAAACTAGATTAATGGTTGGATGGTGCTTACTGTACACCCGCCTTCTAATGAGAGGAACTAGATTAACGGTTGGATGGCACTTACTGTACACTCGCCTTCTAATGAGAAACTAGATTAATGGTTGGATGGCACTTACTGTACACCCGCCTTCTAATGAGAAACTAGATTAATGGTTGGATGGCACTTACTGTACACCCGCCTTCTAATGAGAAACTAGATTAATGGTTGGATGGCACTTACTGTACACTCGCCTTCTAATGAGAGAAACTAGATTAACGGTTGGATGGCACTTACTGTACACCCGCCTTCTAATGAGAAACTAGATTAACGGTTGGATGGCACTTACTGTACACCCGCCTTCTAATGAGAGAAACTAGATTAACGGTTGGATGGCACTTACTGTACACCCGCCTTCTAATGAGAGGAACTAGATTAACGGTTGGATGGTGCTTACTGTACACCCGCCTTCTAATGAGAAACTAGATTAACGGTTGGATGGCACTTACTGTACACCCGCCTTCTAATGAGAGGAACTAGATTAACGGTTGGATGGTGCTTACTGTACACCCGCCTTCTAATGAGAAACTAGATTAATGGTTGGATGGCACTTACTGTACACCCGCCTTCTAATGAGAGGAACTAGATTAACGGTTGGATGGCACTTACTGTACACCCGCCTTCTAATGAGAAACTAGATTAATGGTTGGATGGTGCTTACTGTACACCCGCCTTCTAATGAGAGGAACTAGATTAACGGTTGGATGGCACTTACTGTACACCCGCCTTCTAATGAGAAACTAGATTAACGGTTGGATGGTGCTTACTGTACACCCGCCTTCTAATGAGAAACTAGATTAATGGTTGGATGGCACTTACTGTACACTCGCCTTCTAATGAGAAACTAGATTAATGGTTGGATGGCACTTACTGTACACTCGCCTTCTAATGAGAAACTAGATTAACGGTTGGATGGCACTTACTGTACACCCGCCTTCTAATGAGAAACTAGATTAACGGTTGGATGGCACTTACTGTACACCCGCCTTCTAATGAGAAACTAGATTAACGGTTGGATGGCACTTACTGTACACCCACCTTCTAATGAGAGAAACTAGATTAACGGTTGGATGGCACTTACTGTACACCCACCTTCTAATGAGAGAAACTAGATTAACGTTTGGATGGCACTTACTCATAGACTGTAAAAAATATGGACAAAGCGTTCGCCGGGTCTAACATGGACGTAAAATGAAGCCTGTTATTCCTGCACTGTAAATCGCCATCTTTCTAGATCCGTTTGGTACCAGCTGGCCATTGGCTGGCTCCGTTTTGGACCAGCTGGCCATTGGCTGCCCAGACAACGAGGCGGGACTTCCCCCCTTCTTCTCCGTTGGTTTTTATTTTGACTCGAGTGGGAGGGGAATCCCGATCATAGACTGTAACGGTAGCCACGCCCCTCAGAACATACGCGATGTTTTTTTTTCTTTATGGTCATTTTTTTAATTAATAGGACCATAATTTTCCAAAAAGAATATTATGACATTAGAAATGAGACTTTAAACTAGTGACTGGAAGAAGAAAGTATCCATGACCATGTTTATTAAGGTAATACAGTCTAGGTGAAGTTGGGCCAAAATACATGGGCCTCTATGGAGCTATGGGGCTTTTTGGGTCCAGTCCAGCGCCACAACAGGCCATTATATGAACTACCAATTTCAAATGAGGCTTCACGAAATATCTGGCTGACTGCCCCCCTGCACTTACTGTACACCCACCTTCTAATGAGAGAAACTAGATTAACGGTTGGATGGCACTTACTGTACACCCGCCTTCTAATGAGAAACTAGATTAACGGTTGGATGGCACTTACTGTACACTCGCCTTCTAATGAGAAACTAGATTAACGGTTGGATGGCACTTACTGTACACCCACCTTCTAATGAGAAACTAGATTAATGGTTGGATGGCGCTTACTGTACACTCGCCTTCTAATGAGAAACTAGATTAATGGTTGGATGGCGCTTACTGTACACTCGCCTTCTAATGAGAAACTAGATTAATGGTTGGATGGCGCTTACTGTACACTCGCCTTCTAATGAGAAACTAGATTAATGGTTGGATGGCGCTTACTGTACACTCGCCTTCTAATGAGAAACTAGATTAATGGTTGGATGGCACTTACTGTACACCCGCCTTCTAATGAGAAACTAGATTAACGGTTGGATGGCACTTACTGTACACCCGCCTTCTAATGAGAGAAACTAGATTAATGGTTGGATGGCACTTACTGTACACCCGCCTTCTAATGAGAAACTAGATTAACGGTTGGATGGCACTTACTGTACACCCGCCTTCTAATGAGAGAAACTAGATTAATGGTTGGATGGCACTTACTGTACACCCGCCTTCTAATGAGAGGAACTAGATTAACGGTTGGATGGCACTTACTGTACACCCGCCTTCTAATGAGAAACTAGATTAACGGTTGGATGGCGCTTACTGTACACCCACCTTCTAATGAGAAACTAGATTAACGGTTGGATGGCACTTACTGTACACTCGCCTTCTAATGAGAGAAACTAGATTAACGGTTGGATGGCACTTACTGTACACTCGCCTTCTAATGAGAGAAACTAGATTAACGGTTGGATGGCACTTACTGTACACCCGCCTTCTAATGAGAAACTAGATTAATGGTTGGATGGCACTTACTGTACACCCGCCTTCTAATGAGAAACTAGATTAACGGTTGGATGGCACTTACTGTACACTCGCCTTCTAATGAGAGAAACTAGATTAACGGTTGGATGGCACTTACTGTACACCCGCCTTCTAATGAGAAACTAGATTAATGGTTGGATGGCACTTACTGTACACTCGCCTTCTAATGAGAAACTAGATTAATGGTTGGATGGCACTTACTGTACACTCGCCTTCTAATGAGAAACTAGATTAATGGTTGGATGGCACTTACTGTACACTCGCCTTCTAATGAGAGAAACTAGATTAATGGTTGGATGGCACTTACTGTACACCCGCCTTCTAATGAGAGCACTTACTGTACACCCGCCTTCTAATGAGAAACTAGATTAATGGTTGGATGGCACTTACTGTACACCCGCCTTCTAATGAGAAACTAGATTAATGGTTGGATGGCACTTACTGTACACTCGCCTTCTAATGAGAAACTAGATTAATGGTTGGATGGCACTTACTGTACACCTGCCTTCTAATGAGAGAAACTAGATTAACGGTTGGATGGCACTTACTGTACACTCGCCTTCTAATGATAAACTAGATTAACGGTTGGATGGCACTTACTGTACACCCGCCTTCTAATGAGAGGATGGCACTTACTGTACACCCGCCTTCTAATGAGAGCACTTACTGTACACCCGCCTTCTAATGAGAGCGCACCCATCGATAATCTACTATACGGCAACCTTCCCCGTGTTTCTTCACTAGTCCGATCCAGAAGAACAGTTTGCCGGCCACTGCAGAGCTGACAATGAGGTTATATCTTCCCTTCTTCTCTGGAGTCCTGCCTCAGGGCAGACCAGAGGTAGAAAACTGTCGTTCCCTGATGTCATCGCTAGGGACACATGCATCAGTAAGCATGCAGGAATTGGGGATGACAATGAAGAACCGGGAAGTCTGGCATGGCATTGTGAAATCCATGATCTCGACCGTGGTCGAAAAATGTAGATGATTGAGCATGTAGATCTGCTACTTTTGCCTCTTTTTTTCATTTGAAACAGTTTTGGACATGTGACATGGTTTCCACTTCACAGAGACGATAGTCAATAACAAGAAATACAAATAATTATCGGATGTCTGTTATTTATTCATCTTTTATTAGGTGTACACGACCCTTTTGGTTTTTTTCTAAGGTCTGTGCTCAATCATAGGTACACATCCTCACACGCAAACAAGCCTTTTGTCATTTTCATTATCATGAGCTTCTATGGCTTTTCATTGGTAAAAAATAAAATACAAATAAAATCAGAATAATCACTATGTTATATTCTTCTTCTCCAAGAACCCCCCCCCCCCCCGCCCACCCACCCACCCCCTCCCCCTCCCTCCAGCCTTTAGGATCCAGCATGTTCAACAGCAAAAAGAAAAAAGAAAAGAAAATATCATGTTTTTCCTCATCATTTTGGTCAAGTCTCACAGTTTGATCTTTGATCTTCACAGTCATCCCCCCCCCCCTCCACACACACACACCCTCCGCAACTTAAGGCCTAAGTTATGATTCAGCAAAAAAGTGCAGCCACATCTCTCAAGATCTTTGTTGATGTGCAACAATTGGCTTTTTGTCTCTTTTCTTTTTTGTCGAATCACGCATTTAGGAAACCGTCCAACCGTCCAAATAACCATCAAAATACAGCAATATTGCTATGAATTTCACAAAGGAAAAGGAGAAATACAATTTAAAAGAAAACCAGAAGGTGAATGAATATCTGTATCAAACAAGTACACGTTTATACAGTATATATATAGACAGAATGAGGGATCTCTTGCTACAAACTCTCTCTCACACTCTCCTCCTGAGTGACACAACAGTCTATAGAAGATCACCACACTCTCTCCATACCATTAGAAGATAGGGCCCTATCTAGCATGCCGTGTACTTGCATACCCCTTATGCCTAAACATTTTAGGTAGGGATAAGGGATGTCCCTATCAGTTCTTTGCTCCCGATCCATTTACGATCATTTGATTTTGAGCATCTGCCGATACCGATTTTTCCCGATACGATATATATATTTTTATAGAAGACTTATGCCATATCAAAATAATACAATATCCAAAATCACAGACAATATCCAGTCTTAGTGTAGTAGTGTTGATACTACCGATGTCTCGATCACGTTTTTGTCGATGTAGATCTCTATTTTAAAATGTTTTACAAAGTAGTAAAATATGGCAAGTGTAGGCAAACGTTTAGTAATAAGATTAGATATAAGGGGTATGGCGGTGCGCAAGATAGGGCCCCGAGCATTGGTTCTCAACGTCAGGCCTGGGGACCACCAGGGAGTCGTCCAAATGGGCCCTTACGGGACTGTAACTCTGAGCGTGTACAAATGGAACCAAATGGACCCTCCATTTGTACACTCTCCGAGTTAAATGAACACAGATAATGTTGACAGCATAGATAGGATCACAAAGATTTTTAAGAAAGGGTCCCATTTGAAAACGTCCAGAGTTACAGACCCGTAATTGGGGTCCATCTTGACCCCTGGTGAGACCCCAGGCACTGAGAAACACTGGTGTAGAAGATGCAAAAAGATGATCACAGATCAGTCTGTGAAACAAGGAAATTCCATATTTCACGACTACTAACACCGTGAAGATGGACTGGTATGTGAAACAGTTGTTGGTATGGTGTTGTTACTCATTGCCCTGTACGAATGCGCGGAGCCGTGTCCTGTAGGCCAGCTGTATGCAATCATATTAGCTGCGGTGTCAAGCTGCGCTTAATCTGACACCAGAGCTACAGTATGATTGTGCCCAGGGCAGCCCTCCAGAACCAGAACCTCCGCGCTCGCTCAAGTCACACGAATCAAACCCTTCTTTGTTGTTCTACAGATTTTATTTTTGACCGCAAGAAAATGTTTGACGATGGCAACGTGTCAACAACTTTGTTTACCCCCATTTGGACCCGAGGCCCATTAAAAAAAAGAAACGCTTTCTAAATCCTAACTTTTGTTAAAAAAAATATATATATATATCTTTGTCAGAATTATTGAAATGATAGCTTATTGAGATGTAAAATCTCGTTTTCCAAAGGGGTCTTATTCAGTGAGGTCTTGCTCAGGTGTCAACGCAAACCATTTAGTTGGCGACCTCCAGATCGCCCCACACACACACACACATACAGTGGCAGCTACTTCACATACCAAAGAAATACGTCTGAGGCTTCCTTACATAAACACGATTAGCGGGATGACAAATGGACAGGTGAGTCACGGCCAGTGACTGCGGAGCCTCTACAGCAGGGCTTCTCAAAGTGGGGACCCCCAGGGGTCCTTGATGTGGTTACAGGGGTGGGGATATGTGTTAATATCATCAAAATCAGTTTAAACACGCAAAATTAATATACATTGGCTATTTATATAGCCAATCTACACATCTTGGATTGGGGGACACAAAACATTTTCAGATGGGGGTCCGTTGCAAAATACATATTAATTTGGGGGTCGTTGACATGAGAACCACTGCTCTATAGCCCGACCCACCCAGAGAACGGCGTGACAGGCAGGAGGCGGATTCTGTACATTTATTATTACTACTACTGTTACAGTCTGAGCCTGCTGTTTAAACGATAGGGACTTCACCCACAATAATAATAAAATGGTCAACAACAAACTATGCTTCTTCAGTTGGGGAGGGGGGGGGGGAGAGACACACGGGACCTGCTTGTACCTCACGACGACATCCAACAAAAACGACACTAAAAGCCATTAAGTCCTGAGCTCAAGGAATGTGCAACACGTCCCCCAGTCAGTCGACTGAGAGCGGCTTCCTGGGATGTTCCATGCGTCTCCACGTTATTACGTAAAAGGTCAAAGTAATAAAGAATGGTCATCATTATGTACAAACAAGAACGAATTAAGAAAAAGAGTAAAAACGTCCTTCTGTCATGTGGCGAGAAGGTAAGAGAAAGGGTCGTGGACTAATAATAATCATCATGATTCTACAAACCAGGTGCAAAGGGAATAAAATTCAATGTTAACACTTGTACATCAATTTGCTACAGCACACAACGAATTAAAAGACAACATTAGAGTCAAGGCAAAACGAGGAAGGGGGTGTCGGAAGCCTGACTTATGACTTCGGCTAATATGACGGCGCCGATCACCCGAAAATGCGACGCGGCCGTACGAGGAAACCTAAATCAGGCTTTAAGAATGAGCAGGTGAGTCTTTGTACACTTCCATTTTGTCTGTCCTTCAAGGTGGACTTCCTAGGATACCAGAGCGAGACTTTATATCTTTGTGGTGGTGTTAGTGTTCTTTACCGTTGAAACACAACCATGTCTTCCTCTCTTGTTAGTTTGTTGTGAATCGCAGCGTGTAATAAATAGAGAAGCGGCCGATGCCGTCACTCAGCTGGCTCTTTTCCTCTAACGAAGGGTCAAGGGTTTGGCCTCTGGAACCTTCCAAAAAACCTGAAAGTTTCCAGAACCCTTAACGTTCTGGTGGTTATTTTTTTGTTTGTTTGTTTTACGTTTTTTCATTATAACCAGAAGCACACATGAAGTGAGAGGCACAGTACGTCATTAAAAGAAACATGGTAAAAGAAAAAGAAAAAGAAAAAGACAATTGATATTTTTCACTATTTTGGATTTTTTTCTGAGTTCTGGGTTCCAAGAACTCAGGGTTAAATTAGCACCAGCTCTGAGCAGTAGCCTGGAATCCAGACGTCATCCGTCAGTCTTTCTACGTGAAAGGGGATATTTCAGATACCTCCAATGTAAAGGTCTGTGGGCACACAGGGACAGGGTCAGAACCTTCCAATTTAAAGGTCTGTGGGCACACAGGGACAGGGTCAGAGCCTTCCAATTTAAAGGTCTGTGGGCACACAGGGACAGGGTCAGAGCCTTCCAATGTAAAGGTCTGTGGGCACACAGGGACAGGGTCAGAGCCTTCCAATGTAAAGGTCTGTGGGCACACAGGGACAGGGTCAGAGCCTTCCAATGTAAAATTCTAGTCACTTCACTTTCTACTGTTATTCGTCGAGCACTATCCAATCAGCAATGACATGCCTATACATAACAGGTGACGTTTAGGAAATCAGGCTCAAAGGGAAAGACTGTCAAACGGAGAAGCAAAGTGAAAATGAAAAGAAACGAGCAACTCCGCCTGGATTCCAAGGTACCTGAAAGCAGGGCCCAAATTAGGTTCCGGGAACCTTATCACAAACTGACGTGGCGTAATGGAAACAAACCCAGAACTCGCTTAGTTCTTCTTGTAGTGGAAAAAGAGCCAAGAGTGACTACACTGCTTCCGTTTCTCTGGCGGGTAGTAGTAGTGTTGTCCTAGTTGTCTAGCGTGTACGTAGTTTATCCTACTCTTGCCTGAGTGACCGATGAGGTAAAGCAATGAAAGCCACCCTAACCTCTATTCTGGACAATAAGGTGCTAAAGTTTAGCTCTGTAAACTCCAACGAGAGCAAAGTCTACACACTCTTTAACGTTCAAGTGAACCAATAGTGTGTGTGTGTGTGTGTGTGTGTGTGTGTGTGTGTGTGTGTGTGTGTGTGTGTGATGGGGGGGTGGGGGGGGTTGTGGCGTTCACGAGCAATTCGTTCGTAGTGATTTGTTCTTTTTGGTGAACAGGTACGAACTCCGTCACTTCTTCAGAAGTGAACATTCCAGGAGCCGTTGGTTGTCCTCCTCCGTGTGGTGACGCCTGGTGGTGACGCGAGGTTCAGCCAGTCAGTTTCAAAGTGCAACATTTTGACTGGCTGAAGAAGAGAGACACGTTCGTCTTTTGTCATTGGACAAAAACTACGCGAGGAGGGGGGCGGAGCTGGAAGCGCTGAACGGTGAACGAATCATTGGAACAAATCTTTTTAGTGGACAGGAACCAAAATGACTTGAGTCTCTGAAACGAGCGATAGTTTCCACCACTATACTGTGTGTGTGTGTGTGTGTGCGTGTGTGTGCGTGTGTGTGTGTGTGTGTGTGTGTGTGTGTGTGCGCGTGTGCCTGTTGTTAAGTGACATAGGGAATAAGGGGTTAGGAGGTGAGGCAAGGGGGTTGAGGTGCAATATTTGGGATTCAGGCTGAGGCGTGATATGAAAAAAGCAAGAGTTCTACAGCTCAGTCTCTTTATGTACAACAGTCCAAAAAGAGGTGCGAGAGGAAGACTTCCACTCTTCCTCCTCCCTGTCTCTCTCCTCTCCTCCATCCTTCCCTTTTAGGAGACATGCCCACACACTCTGGCGCCTCCCGGAGGGCACTAGTTTCAATTCCACCTCACAGCTTCTGTGCACTGATCAAACGGCAGGTTCTATTCAAACCAAGTCAGTCCACGTGTGAAACACTGCCCTCTTGTGGGCAGCTGGAGTAGTAGTAGTAGTAGTACTGTAGCAGCAAGGATACTTCCATTTTGTCCCTCCTCAGTTCTTCTTCTGTTGTCGTCTTCATCATGCTCCTCTCCTCATCAACTCTCCTCTCCTCATCTCCTCTCCTCATCAACTCTCCTCTCCTCATCTCCTCTCCTCATCAACTCTCCTCTCCTCATCTCCTCTCCTCTCCTCCTCTCCTCATCAACTCTCCTCTCCTCATCTCCTCTCCTCCTTTCATCAACTTTCCTCCTCATCAACTCTCTTCCTCATCTCCTCTCCTCTTCTCATCAACTCTCTTCCTCATCTCCTCTCCTCCTCTCATCAACTCTCCTCCTCACCTCATCTCCTCTCCTCATCTCATCTCCTCTCCTCATCTCCTCTCCTCACCTCATCTCCTCTCCTCATAAACTCTCCTCCTCTCCTCATCAACTCTCCTCCTCTCCTTCCTCTCATGTCCTCCATGTTTCTGTCTTTAGTGTTGAGTTGCTTTATTTTATTTTTTCTCAAGTACAAATTCTTCTTCAGTCTTTAGTTCTGTGTAGCGTATCTTCTTTGTTTACATTTTTATTGAACTGTGACTGTGTGTGTTCTATTCTCCTTCAATGCGTGTGTGTGTTCTCGCGTGCGCACATGCGCGTGCGTGTGTGTGTGTGTGTGCGCTCGCTCGTGTGTGTGTGTGTCAGGGTGTGTGTCTCTCCTTCGGTGTGTGTGTGTGGCAGGGTCTGACAGCTGGGCGTGTCGCTGTCCTCCTCGTCTCATCAGCGCCCCCACCAACACTAAAACAACACACTCTGCCTCCTACTCTTCCCCTGGGCTGAGAGAGAGAGAGAGAGAGAGAGAGAGAGAGAGAGAGAGCGGGGGAGATGACGATAAATGGTGATATGATGGAGCTATGAACACATATACAGTAGGCTAAACAGTACACACATACAGTACGTAGCCTGAATCCTCATTTATAATCCATCGTACGAGCGTGTCGTTCGCATAAGACAGTGGTTCTGAAACGTTTTCAATTCAAGGAGTATACAAATGGAACAAAATGGACCCGTAACCGTAAGGGTCCTTTAATTATTGCGTACACTCTGTTTTTAACTAAAATCTTTGCTTCTGGGGGGGGGTCCCTGGAAGTTGGAACAACATATTTTCAGATGGGGGGGGGCGGCCAAATACATACAAAATGTATGAGAACCACTGACATAGAAACATGAGGTTTTTAAAGAAAACTTTCAGGATTTAGAAGACATTTGTAGAATCATCCTCAGGTCAAATTGTCAAAATGGGTTAATAATATGGTATCTAGTTCACACTACACCAGTAGTCAGCCCTGGAACATGACGAGCAGACTAGAGATTCTCTCTACATGGGAGTAATGAACCCCCCTCATCACTACAACATGGATAGCGTCAGCTACCGAGGGCCAGCACCGAGGACGACTTTGAAGTTACAATGGGATTGTATAGGAAAGAAATTATAAATACTGAATCCAGCAACTAAAAAAATGTCCGGGGTGCTCCCAAAAGCCTGAGTGGATGATACATTGATCCAAATTTTTTTTTGAAAGTGAAATATCCCTTTAACACTAGCATGACTGAAGTAAAATGTGACAGAAGTATGTGCTTAAATTAATATTTAGAAATATGTTTCAGATGTCAAACATTTCTGAGATGATGGATGATGATGGTCATGGAAGGGGAACCTTCTGAAAGCTTCATGGGCTAATAATAGATAGAAGATAATCAACTTCAAAATCTCAAAAAATAGGTCAAAATGACCTCTCAGTCATAATAATAATAGACTAATCGACGTTAGCCAGGTTAGAAACAAATTAAATTAGGTTTTAAGCGTAGATTCGTCAAGAAATAAACCAGAATATCAAAGAAAACCTGCTTCTATCAATGGAATAACCGTGAAGACATAGACAAAAATGGTGCGTTCGTACGATGGAGTATAAATCTGGCTTTAGAGCCATTCATGCCAACGATAGAAACACAGTATAACAGCACAGTGTAACAGCACAGTGTAACAGCACTGAGCACAGTATAACAGCACAAAACCAACGGCAAAAACACCAACCAGGTTTCTAGGATGCTGTCAGCTAATCTCATATCAAACCAAATTATCATCAGTAAACACAAAAACGAGACTTACCAGCACGTAATATACTTAATATATGCGGTAAAACGGCACTTCAAGATCATGCTAAAGACAGAGGTCCCAAAAACACACAGAATAACACACCATCACCATCGGCACAGTGTCACACACTTACAGACGCAACACAGAGGCTACATCTCCCTCTGAAGAAACCTAAACAGAGCTGCAAATAAAGAGAACGACAGTAAAACATAAAACCATTCTCATCATCCCCCGTACTCTGGGCCACAGCCTGTGTTGTTGAACACATCAACCTTTCGTCCCTGGAAAAATAATTATCAAACAATGGCTTCAGCCCGGAAACAATAGGATAAAGCAGGGGGAAAAGGAGGCAAAATAGGTTTAAAGAAGTGCATAATCTGAAAATAGGACAATCAACAGCAAGGAGGGAAAAGAGAGACAATAACGGGGGCATTTAATGTGAATCCTGTTATTTTGTTTTAGACGAGTTCTTCGGTGCGAAAGGATTCACCTTAAATACAGGTGAAGTTAGCTTTTAAAGGAAAGAGGGGGGGGGGGGGGTGGAGAGAACGTTGCGCAGCAGTGTCACACAACCCACAAATTGCCGATCTACAAGCTCACGATGTGTCTCATGTTTGTGAGCTTACTGAGCTAGTAGATCGGCTATTTTAAGAGGCTATCTTAAGAGGTTGCCTAGTTAAGAAGCAATGCATTATTTATGAAAGAGAATGTGTCTCAGCCGGGAATAAAGCAAAAAAACTAAACTCATTCCAGTTGAGCAAGGAAAACGTTGACATACAGTACAAGACAAGAGACAAAGCACTTACACTAGTGACTATAGGCCACATTGAAGTGACAGTTGAGAGACAGGCATGAGTGACAAGAGAGAGAGAGAGAGAGGAAACTAAAACAGAAGAAAGAAGTAAAAATTAAAAAGAAAGTCTATTTACCAGAATGGTAGGGGGCCACTCAGCCTGTGGAAGGGGAGGAGAGAGCGTGACTCTGAGCCCTGGGATTGGCTGCTTCTCTCTGGAAGTACTGCGAGGGGGCGGAGCCTAGCTTATGGGCCATCCCTTTTTATTTTTTGAGGGGTGGGTGGGTTGGTCAGGGAGGGGTTGGGGGCATTTTGAAGGAGTTAAGAGCGGGGGGACGGGCACAGAGAGGAAATAGAGAGGATTAAAAGGAACAAGATACACAGACAGGACAGGAAAGGAAAGTGTAGGGTATCGGGGGAAAGAAAAGAACAGGACAGGACAGTTTAAGCATCAACACCACAGAGACGGTCGGCGAAGAGGAGGTACGAGAGAAACAGAGACACAAACACAAACATAATGAGACTGACAGAAAGACACAAGAACCCCTGGAGTCCATCTAAGCAGCCTGGTTCACACCTAGACCTGAGGCCCATTCTAATGAGTAGTTCTCACACTTTCAAGATTTTGGAGCCTAACCGTTCCAATGACCGCATGTGTCTGTCTAGAGCAGGGGTGGGCAACTTTGACGATGGAGAGGGCCACTATATATTTCCACACTCACTCCCTAGGGCCATATATTACTGTCGTAGCAAAAATAGCTGATCTACAAGCCATCTACAAAGTTTGCTATATTCGAATTGAAATCTTGAATGTTTGCTATTTTTGAATTGGAATCCTGAAAATGTACATTTGTATGTCATTTCAAATGCCTTTAATTATACTTGTGTTGAAGCAATGAGCTACTAATTTAGACGGAAGTAATAAAAGCGGGTCATGTTTGCATGTTGTGGAATAGTAACAGCTGAAACCAATATTATATCAGTATTCTGACATTAACCTGAGGGCCACATTAAGTGAAGGTGAGGGCCGCATGTGGCCCGCCAGTTACCCAACCCTGGTCTAGAGTACGAACAGCTGCAATGCAGTGGGGTGACCCAAAGTGGCACATAAGTTAACTGATGTTACAGTTACTTTCACATAATGAGAAAGAAGTTAATTTGTGCAGTTCACCACACGACCAAATGCTATATTAAAACTCGGCAATGATACAAGCTGATGAATTGCCATGCACTAAAATTGCAGAGGTTATAAATTCAGATAATTGTCATTAGGCCTATTTGATTTATTGGTTACTGGGGTCAGTGGGGTGATTGATTCCCTAGCTGCCATGTGCTGCCCTACTACATCAGATTTGGAAAGCAAATGGAATAATGCAGGACAGATTTCCCAGACCATTTTGCTTCTTTAAAAAAACAAATATATTATTTATTTTCTTGAGGGGTTAGTCCGTTTTTGGACTCGGAATAGTTAATGCTAGATTTAATCCGATCCAACTAGCTGTTTCATCATCAAGGTAAGTTATTAGGCTATGTGTGGCGTGGCGTCCATGTGATCAATATACATTATTATAAATTAATACCACGACGCAAATGGAGGCAGATAGGTGCTCATGCAGCAAAGGCACGATAGGCTATTTAAATCATTAGGCCTACGTGAAACTTTAATTGGCCGAGTCTCTGTCAACATGCTGATCAGCGAGTTACAGGGAGAGGGGGGGTTGTGTTCGGCGACACGTTGTAATGATCATCATCAGCGCCTTTCTTTCTTACATGTCTGTCTGTCCTTCATGTTTGTGAACCATAGAATGCATGCATATAGGCATACAATATGTCTGTCTGTCCTTCATGTCTGTGAACCATAGAATGCATGCATATAGGCATACAATATGTCTGTCTGTCCTTCATGTTTGTGAACCATAGAATGCATGCATATAGGCATACAATATGTCTGTCTGTCCTTCATGTTTGTGAACCATAGAATGCATACATATACAGTAGGCATACAATATGTCTGTCTGTCCTTCATGTTTGTGAACCATAGAATGCATGCATATAGGCATACAATATGTCTGTCTGTCCTTCATGTTTGTGAACCATAGAATGCATACACATAGGCATACAATATGTCTGTCTGTCCTTCATGTTTGTGAACCATAGAATGCATGCATATAGGCATACAAAATGTCTGTCTGTCCTTCATGTCTGTGAACCATAGAATGCATACACATAGGCATACAATATGTCTGTCTGTCCTTCATGTTTGTGAACCATAGAATGCATGCATATAGGCATACAAAATGTCTGTCTGTCCTTCATGTCTGTGAACCATAGAATGCATGCATATAGGCATACAATATGTCTGTCTGTCCTTCATGTCTGTGAGTGAACCATAGAATGCATGCATATAGGCATACAATATCTCTGTCTGTCCTTCATGTCTGTGAACCATAGAATGCATGCATATAGGCATACAATATGTCTGTCTGTCCTTCATGTTTGTGAACCATAGAATGCATGCATATAGGCATACAATATGTCTGTCTGTCCTTCATGTTTGTGAACCGTAGAATGCATGCATATAGGCATACAATATGTCTGTCTGTCCTTCATGTTTGTGAATGCATATAGGCATACAAGCGCAAGCTGTGCGATACTCGGCTATATATCCGAGGTATCGGATCACCCACTTCGGTCTGAGTTTGAACTGTTGCCCTCAGGTCGTCGGCTGAGGGTGCCCACCACAAAGACTAATCGGTTCAAACTATCCTTTGTCCCGGCTGCTATTCAACTGCTGAACAGCAGATAGCCCTTTATTCTTGCCTCTTTGCACATACTGTCCACTAATGCACTTGTGCTGACTTTGCTACTATTGAATGTCATGAATTCTCTGTTCTCTAGTGCCCTGTTCTTACAGTAGATCTTAGGCTGCGTTCGAATTGCTAGGGTTGTTCCCTACTCCCTACTCCCCATACGGGGATCCAGACTCGAGTGGACTCTATAGTGATGATTTCTGACAATACTCCCTGTATGGGGAGCACCGACTCTGACGTCAATATCGGTAGAGGGCGCTATAGGTCCGCGGGGTCATGTACTTTTTATTTGCATTGTAATCCCCATAGGGGTTGGATGAATAAAGAAAAAATAGGTTAATGAAAATATGTGTGCAGTCATTTAGGCCTATATGTCTATGATAAAAAGGTTATTCTTTTAAAATAACATAGGCCTATGATTATTATCAATAAATTAATATTATCTCCGTTATCCAGCAATATGAAAACAGTGCACCACATTGACAATATGAAAATATCAGCAGCATGATTAACCACATGAACCCCCGCTAATCCTGGGGGGGGGGGGGGGGGGGGATACGGCAAAAGTAGCCGATCTACAAGCTCTGCTCACAATACGGACGTTTGGTGTTAACAGAAAGAGCAGTCCAATAAATTACTATCTATAGGCCGCCGCCTAATGTTATAGATAACATATATCTTTTCATGGCAGGAATTAATGAATATTAATAAAACATATGTCTCACATGCATGTATTTAGCCTACGTTTGTGATAAAGAATCTCGCAAATATATTCTACAGCAAGCAACTGATTCCTCTCCTAACGTCATGCGCTAGGCCTGGGTGATACAATGAATCAGATAATTCAGATTAGTAATACTATTGCAAATGAATTGTTTTATTATAAATAAAATAAAACAATTGCAAATAAATGCACAGATCATTTGTCTCGAGATCTGTAGCTTTGAGATCCGCCAGGGAAGAAAAGAGAGGGGAAAACGAACGTTTAAAAAGTAAGTTTGTGTTGATTTCTTTCAATGGTTCAACTTCTGCCTCTTCTGAGTTGGAGCGCAATGAGCGCATGCATGCAGAAGCAGTGCACGTGCGCAAACGCGTGCATGTGCGCTCAAGAGCGAGCTTGAGCAATGCATTATGGGGCAGATTTGCTTCGCTGTGTTTTTGTAGTGACCAACGGATGGTCCCTACAATTCCCGGTACATTGTGGGATATTTCAGTCCACTACATTAGGGTGCAAAAATGCTCACTACATATTTGGACACTATAACAAAATGGCGGAACCCCAAAGTAGTACACTATATGGGGCATAGGGAATGAATTCGAACGCAGCCTTAGTCTTGTATTGAATGTTGTTTGTTGTGTGTATTTCTTTACTATGATCTGGCTGCAAACCAATTTCCCGCAAGGGACAATAAAGCTAACCTTGAACCTTGATATATAGGCTATAATCTTTTTATGTGCTGACCAATGTTGGGGACACATGCCTACATATTTAATTTGAGGTCTGGGAACAATTAATTGATTCAGCATGAAGACTAAAACCTTCTAAATAAATATACGCAAGCCGTATGCGCTATACATCACCCTAGGAGCAGACGTGGATATGAGCGTTGTTTACGACCAACGGCCGTCAATCATATGTAATTATGTGCATTTCATGTCATCGTTGACCTTTGCATTTTCTCCATTTTTTGAATTTGAATCACATTGAGCCTGCGCGTGTCATTGTGAAATGTGCTATATACTGTAAATACATGTGACTTGACCTGACCTAAGGCTTAGGTCATGGGAGTGTGACTGTCAACCAGGCCAGTTTGGGAGCGACTGACTGGGTGACACTGGCATGTGACATGTGTGACCCCACACACACACACACACACACACACACACACACACACACACACACACACACACACACACACACACACACACACACACACACACACACACACACACACACACACACACACACACACACACACACACACACACACACACACACACACACACACACACACAGTGGCATGATGACACACACCGAAAAGCACGCCGTTTGGCCGAGAGAAAGAAAGAAAGAGAGAGAGACAGGGAGAGGGAGGGAGGGGGACACAGAGGAAGCAGATAGAGAGTAGGACCCACTCATGCAAAGAAGCTTTACGCCGTTCATCCTGTATTTCTGTTTACAACGTTTCCATCGCATATAGCCTCACTCCTTTTTTTTCCCTGACTGGTGAAGCCCTGGCAGGAGGACTCACCTGTCTCTGTGTAGACTGAAGACCTCTTCCCCGGGTCTCTCTGCAGCTGCACGTCCTTCACTGAGAAGAGGGACGCAGCTGAAAAGGGCAGAAGGTCGTTAACCCATTTAGGCCTGACCTCAACATTTAAAAAAATATCTTCTAAATCCTCCAGTTTTCTGAAATAAATATTTTCACGATTTAAAATAAATACTGTAGCAGACCTACAAGCTACTACCTAGCGCATGAGCTTGTAGATCTGCTATTTTTCAATATCTAAAGCATAACATGATGCTAACACCAAAAGGGGTTCCCGCCCAAAATGGGTTAAGATCGGTGATTCGCAACCATTTGAATTTAAAGTTTGATATGATTTCAAACCACCAACCGCCTATTTGATAATACTGTGAGCCTTGTCGAGCCATGGGGCCCATAGGGCAGGAGCCTATCTCCTGTTTCTGTAGCGTGAGGCAGCTTGATGAACAAGTATCACCCCCTGGACATGACGCTAGTATGTCGCAGGGACTTACCCCCAATCCAACCCTTGATGCTGAGTGCCAAGCAGGGAGGCATGGGGTCCCATTTTTATAGTCTTTGGTATGATTGGGAATCGAACCCCAACCTGCCAATCTCATGGCGGAGACTCTAAGTTTGTTTTTCTGTGTGTGTGTGTGTGTGTGTGTGTGTGTGTGTGTGTGTGTGTGTGTGTGTGTGTGTGTGTGTGTGTGTGTGTCGGAGACTCAGCGCATATACTCACTGTCAGCCAGTGTTTGAACCTGCTCTCCCAGAGTCTTAAAGTACGGATGTCCGAGGGCATCTTCTGCAGACACACGCTTCTTAGCCTCAAACTAGAGAGAGAGAGAGAGAGATCTCTACATGTTATTCACTATCTCTACATGTTATTCACTATCTCTACATGTTATTCACTATCTCTACATGTTATTCACTATCTCTACATGTTATTCACTATCTCTACATGTTATTCACTATCTCTACATGTTATTCACTATCTCTACATGTTATTCACTATCTCTTCACATGTCGTCGTCTCCATTATGTGAGAGACAATCTGAGAACCCATCTGCAAAAGAATTAAGGAAAAACAGCACCCTCTTTTCCTTTAGTCGACGCGAGTCAACAGTCTGTCTCGAGAGACTGCGAGAGATTAGATGACGCACCTGCAGTAGTAATGAGAGCAGGTCATGGCCGTCGCTGTCTATCCTGTAACACAGAGAAAGAGAGGGAGAAACATTGAAATATTGCTGCAATTTGTTTCAAAGGTTTATCCACGGCTAGTCTAGCGTGGCCTCCGACAATCTTCATACAGTCTGGATCACGAAATGGAAGCTCTAATCATGAGCAAGCAATAAAACGGAAGTATGGCTGCCCACTTCTGTTTCGTCTTTACAGTCGCGCAGAACGTATCCTAATATAAATCGAAATCATCAATCTAAGCATATACAGTATACCTTGCTGCTTAGCGGAAATGGATATTAAAAAAAATCAATGTAAAGATATATTTTTTTATATATTTGTAGTAGTTCCAGACTGTGGAATAGTTGTCTGGCTAGAGAGAGAGCGAGAGCGAGAGCGAGAGAGAGAGAGAGAGAGAGAGAGAGAGAGAGAGAGACAGACAGGTATAATTGAGTGCAGTAAATTGCTGAGCCATAGGCCGGATCCAGTATCCAGTGTAATGTTGCCGCCGCCTCAACAGTGGCGGAAACGCTGGATAAACAGCTATTGAAAATCTATCCGCTGTCTCCTGTTACATGTCTCACTGTCACCTTATCCATGCAGAGCTGTGCCACACACACACACACACACACACACCTGGGCGCATGGTTGACGAGGGGCTCCGCGTGGTACCGGGGGAAATTGTAGGTCTTAAATTCTTCAGTGGTGGTGACGCCTGGCCACGTCTCTTCTGTAGGGGTGCCTGAAAGACAGAGAGAGGACCAGGGTCTGGCAACATGTGGACACACACGCACGTACGGCCACACGCACGCACGCACACGCACGGACACTCTATACTTGTAAGAGCAGAAACGTTTTAGGATGCCAACTATATTTAAATTTGACCATGTTTACCTCACACAATGTTTATTTCAGAATTTCTACTATACTGTAAAAATACTGTATAAGAGCAACAGTAATACAAGTACACACACACACACACACACACACACACAGGTCTCACCTAGGATGCGGAATATGAGGTGCAGCTCGTCCTCCACAGTGGACCCAGGGAACAGAGGTCGACCCGTGATCATCTCATAGAAGATACACCCCACGCCCCTGGACAGTGGACAGAGAGAGACACCGACACTCACAATACATTACAAACTCATTGTTTAACCACTTGAACCCTTAGCCTCCCATTTCAGGGTACTGTACTGTATGTCCTAATAGGCAAACATTTGGCGAAAATAGTAATACCCTATTGGCCTGAATATAAGACTAGATGTTTTTTTCCCAAAGGAAATATAAAAAAAACGGGGTCGTATTATAATCGGGGACTAGACTATGTGACATTCAATGTTCTTTTTCCACAAATTATAATCAGTCGCCTTATAATCGGGACAATACGGTAATTTGGTTAATAATAATAATAATAATGGATTTTATTTATAACGCACTTTACATTCGTAAGAATCTCAAAGTGCTACAGAGTGAATAAAAGCAAAAGAAACAACATACCATTAAAAACATCTAAAATAACAGTAACATTAAAACTTAAGGGCAAGGCTAAAAAAAAAATGCTTTGGTAAAAAGGAAAGTTTTGAGTCCTCTCTTAAAAATGTCTACCGACTGTGGGGCTCTCAGGTGGGCGGGGAGAGCGTTCCACAGTTCGGGGGCGACCGAGCAGAAAGCCCGGTCACCCATGGTGCGTAGGTTGGTCTTTGTGGGTTTGAGGAGGTTGGTGTTTGAGGAGCGGAGGGAGCGGGTTGAGGATTGAAGGGTGACAAGTTCCTTGAGGTAGGGGGGGGCGTTGCCGTGAATGCACTGGTGGGTTAGCAGGGAAATCTTGTATTCAGTCCGGAATGAGATGGGGAGCCAGTGGAGTGAGCGGAGGATGGGTGTGATGTGCTCGTGTTTACGCACTCTCATCAGGACCCTAGCAGCGCTGTTCTGAATGTATTGGAGCCTTTGAAGGCTCTTGCTAGGGATCCTGATGAGAAGTGCGTTGCAGTAGTCCAACCTGGAGGAGACAAAGGCGTGGACCAACTTTTCAGCATCGGGTAGAGTGAGGGTGGGACGGAGTTTGGCGATGTTTTTTAGATGGAAAAATGATGTTTTGCAGAGGTGTTTGATGTGGGCCTCGTAGTTGAGGTGGGGGTCCATTTTAACACCCAGGTTTGTGACGACAGATGAGAGTGGAATGTCCTGGCCAGAGAAGGTGATGCTTGTGATGGGGGATGATTGAACCTGGTGTGGGGTGCCGATGAGAATGGCTTCTGTTTTGGAGCTGGTTGGGTTGCATCTACTGTGGGTCCATCATTGTACTCCATCTATCAGTGGATGCCACAATGTCTGCCAGAGAGCAGAGAGTAGAGAGGGGCCAGAGAGCAGAGAGAGGGGCCAGAGAGCAAAGAGAGAGGGGCCAGAGAGCAAAGAGAGAGGGGCCAGAGAGCAAAGAGAGAGGGGCCAGAGAGCAGAGAGGGGCCAGAGAGCAGAGAGGGGCCAGAGAGCAGAGAGGGGCCAGAGAGCAGAGAGGGGCCAGAGAGCAGAGAGTAGAGAGGGGCCAGAGAGCAGAGAGCAGAGAGGGGCCAGAGAGCAGAGAGTAGAGGGGCCAGAGAGCAGAGAGCAGAGAGGGGCCAGAGAGCAGAGAGCAGAGAGGGGCCAGAGAGCAGAGAGAGGGGCCAGAGAGCAGAGAGTAGAGAGGGGCCAGAGAGCAGAGAGGGGCCAGAGAGTAGAGAGGGGCCAGAGAGCAGAGAGTAGAGAGGGGCAGAGAGCAGAGAGTAGAGAGGGGCAGAGAGCAGAGAGTATAGAGGGGCCAGAGAGTAGAGAGTAGAGGGGCAGAGAGCAGAGAGTAGAGAGGGGCAGAGAGCAGAGAGTAGAGAGGGGCAGAGAGCAGAGAGTAGAGAGGGGCCAGAGAGTAGAGAGTAGAGAGGGGCAGAGAGCAGAGAGTAGAGAGGGGCAGAGAGCAGAGAGTAGAGAGGGGCCAGAGAGCAGAGAGTGGCCAGAGAGTAGAGAGGGGCCAGAGAGCAGAGAGTAGAGAGGGGCAGAGAGCAGAGAGTAGAGAGGGGCAGAGAGCAGAGAGTAGAGAGGGGCAGAGAGCAGAGAGGGGCCAGAGAGTAGAGAGGGGCAGAGAGCAGAGAGTAGAGAGGGGCCAGAGAGAGAGGGGCCAGAGAGCAGAGAGTAGAGAGGGGCCAGAGAGCAGAGAGTAGAGAGGGACCAGAGAGTAGAGAGTAGAGAGGGGCAGAGAGCAGAGAGTAGAGAGGGGCAGAGAGCAGAGAGTAGAGAGGGGCAGAGAGCAGAGAGTAGAGAGGGGCCAGAGAGCAGAGAGTAGAGAGGGGCCAGAGAGTAGAGAGGGGCAGAGAGCAGAGAGTAGAGAGGGGCAGAGAGCAGAGAGTAGAGAGGGGCAGAGAGCAGAGAGTAGAGAGGGGCAGAGAGCAGAGAGGGGCCAGAGAGTAGAGAGGGCAGAGAGCAGAGAGTAGAGAGGGGCAGAGAGCAGAGGGTAGAGGGGCAGAGAGCAGAGAGGGGCCAGAGAGTAGAGAGGGGCAGAGAGCAGAGAGTAGAGAGGGGCAGAGAGCAGAGAGGGGCCAGAGAGTAGAGAGGGGCAGAGAGCAGAGAGTAGAGAGGGGCAGAGAGCAGAGAGTAGAGAGGGGCAGAGAGCAGAGAGTAGAGAGGGGCAGAGAGTAGAGAGGGGCCAGAGAGCAGAGAGCAGAGAGTAGAGAGGGGCCAGAGAGCAGAGAGTAGAGAGGGGCCAGAGAGCAGAGAGTAGAGAGGGGCCAGAGAGCAGAGAGTAGAGAGGGGCCAGAGAGCAGGGAGGGGCCAGAGAGCAAAGAGTA
>NC_139705.1:44990022-44997522 GCF_964188405.1 Protomyctophum parallelum | reverse complement strand
GGTCTTACCAGCCCAGGTGCCTGGACCGCTGAGCTACAGCCCAGGCCAAAGTAGGGCATTTACCAGAAAAAACCCCCACAAGTACCAATATGAGGAAATAAGAGGTGTCTGCCACGACAGCAACGACACCACCTTCTGTTATGTGAATATTCAGACCAACGTATACCTACCCACGTGGGCACACATTCACTTAGACCCACCACAGACATGGACACACTCGCTCCAGACTCGCTACAGACATACAGTAAACCAGGCCACAGACAGACAGACACTCACCAGGTACTCAAACACCAGTGTCAGGCACTTGTCAGTGTGGATGATGTCGTGGAGGGTGACGATGTTGGCGTGCTTCAGGTCCTTCAGGAGAGACACTGCAGGAGGAGGAAGGAGAGAGAGACATTTTGTCACACATTTTGTTCTCAACATTTCGTTCATACAGCCTGCTGGGACCGTGACCATGCGTATCACCAACCATGAAGCTATCACAGTATGCGGTACCTCCGGCCCAGTGTAGTGTGAATGCACACATACATGCACTGCATCATATTCTTTTTTTATAATTTTTATCCCACGATTTTGTAACCCATTTTTCAACCCTGTGTCAATAATCTAATGTGATCCTGGGCTCTACACACCCTCCGCCAACCTGGGGAGAGCAACGGACTTGAACTCATGCTTCCTTCATGCCTGAGTGTCCAAGTTGCTCCTTTATACCTGACAGGGGGGAGTTTCCCTGGTTAGACGTAGCGCGTGGAAGGAACAGGTTATTCCAACCAGTTCCTTTCCCCTCCATCAGGCGCCCCGGCTGGCCAGGGGGAGGCAGTTTAGAGTCCAGGATTACTGCATGTTTTTTGTGAGGGTACCTACCCTAGGGGACACGGGGAGAACATGCAAACTCCACACAGAAAGGCCCTTTCGCCAACCCCGCCTTGGGTATGGGCACTGATGACGCGGAGGAGGACACACGCCGCCAGCACCCACAGCACCCCGAGCGGGAATCGAACCCAGGACCTTCTAGCTGTGAGGCGACAGCACTACCAACTGTGCATCATATTTACTGTCGTCTTTGTCGGGTGGAAACTGTTGACTGACTCAAATTAACCCATTTTGACCTGAGATCAGATTAAAAAAATGTCTTCTACATCCTGACAGTTTTTTGAAAAAGCTATGTTTCTATGTCAGTCGTTCCTGGATTTTTCAAAAATAGCAGACCTACAAGCTTGTAGATCTGCTACTTTTGATGCTTTTGTGTGACGCTGTAGCATGATCAAGTATAGGCCCTACTTTAGTAGGGCGTACATTTAAAAAAAAGAAAACCCACAAAAAAGTTAAAATATGGAGATGATGTTTCTGCCCGGCATTACGTGCAGTGACAAATACCACCCGGCCCGCCCAGCTTCCCTCACCCGAACACGGGGCCAATTGTCTTCGAGTAGACGCTGGGATTCAAACCCCCCAGAAAAGCGGATTATTTCCATCCATACCTTCTCTGATGGCGGTGCAGGGCGCACCCTCCTCGTGCTCCAGTCGGATCTCTTTCAGAGCTACCAGGTTGTCCGTTAACTTGCTCCGCCCCTTAAAGACTGTGGCGTAGGTCCCCTGCAGAGATAGAGAGACACTTCAGACGCCACCTTAGCCCGTATCACCTTGCAAAGGTTCAAGTGTAATTTAGATAGCATGTTATTATTGGACAGGTGACAGGTTCATTTGTTGACCTGGAATCCTATAGTTTGTATAGTTTTAATGTATATATCGTTCATTATTTTATATTATACTGTTTAGACTGATGGTTTACCTACAGTATAATCCTAACTCACAATCTCTGTGCATTTGATTTATTGCCTTGTGTGCGTGTGCGTGTGTGTGTGTGTGTGTGTGTGTGTGTGTGGTGTTTCTTTTCTTTTTATTTGTAGACATTGTAGTCCTGTGGGGGGGAAATTGACTGTTGAGTTTTTCTTTATAAGACATTTATAATGTATTTGTGAAGTAAAAGGTAACATTATGCTTCCTTTACCTCCCCAAGTTTATCCAGCTTGATGTAGGTCTCCAGTTTCCCGAAGCCGATTTCAGACTGGAAAGGAGAGAAAGGGGAGAAAGTTTAGAGTCTATTTCAGGTTGTGGGGCTGGCTGAGTGCAGGGCAGGACAGGCCGCTCCGGATTCCTCCAGAATCCCACCCTCCGGGCCGGAACAGGTTGTTCGAATTTTTGGATGCTATTGCTGACGACATCTGGCCTACATCTGCAGGGGAAATTGAGTCACGCGTTCTAACATCTGCTGTCTTGTGCGTGTGTTTGTGTGTGTGTGTGACTGTGCGTGTGTGCGTGTGTGTTCCGTCTGCCCAGTGGGCATCACCTATTTGTCTGGCTTTACAACGAACAGAGAGACAGCTAGAACACATTATCCATGCCTCACTCCCCCCCCTCCCACACACCACACATATACTGACTGAAGTTTGTACATCCATGCATGTTTGCGCAAGAGTGTGTGTGTGTGTGTGTGTGTGTGTGTGTGTCTTTTTGAGTCTTGAATCAGTAAAATAAAAAGCCAGAAGGAGCCCAGACTCACTATTTCCTTCCCTCCATCTGTCAAGACATTTCACTGTCAAGATGCAGATACCCCCTTTGGCCACAGTGTGGCAGCGTAACAAAGATAACTAAAAGGGACAATGCTCTTCCATTGTCTCCTTCACTGGCTAAAAGGGGATTATTATATTTATATATACAGTATAGGCAGACTTGACATCTGGTTATGTATAATTATTTGTGGATTAATCCTCAGTTTATCTGGGTTTAGCTGTGTGGACACCCTGTGAGCTCAGATTAAGAAGGAAAGGCAAGCTGTGGTACCCACAGGCCTCTCACTCTCTCTGACTCCAGTTCCTGCCCTGCGCCATCAGCCCATGTTGGGCAGAAACCTTGTGTCTCCATATTCAAACCTTTTTGTGTTTCTTTCCGTAAATTAAGTGCCCTATACTTGATCATACTACAGAGCATGGAAAGTAGCAGATCCACACGCTGGAAGCGCAGCGTGACGCGGCGAGCTTTGAGCTTGTCGATCTGCTACTTTTTATGCTTTGGAATGAATGGAATTTCAATCCTGAAAGTTTTGGACATAATGAGGTTTCTACCCGACAGCGACGATTATGTGTAGACCTCCCCACTTAAATATCCATCTCACAAGCGCGCACACACACACACACGCACACGCACCCACACACACACACACACACACACACACACACACACACACACACACACACACACACACACGTGCGTGAGGGGAGTGGGGTGGAGAGGAGAGGAGAGGATCTCTAGTGACCAAGTTAGCTAATGAAGCATGTGATCTGTTTAAAGACAGCCAGTAAACCCGGCAGGACCCAGGATGACATTCTTAAACACTAGTAGTTTGTGAGTATGTGTATACTGTACAAACATCTATGTAAAGTATGTATATATGTATGTATGTGTCTATGTATATATATATATACTGTATGTATGTGTCTATATATGTATGTGTCTATGTATGTATGCATGTGTCTATGTATATATATATATATACTGTATGTATGTGTCTATATATGTATGTATGTGTCTATGTATATATGTATGTATGTATGTGTCTATATATACACTGTGTCTATGTATATATATATACTGTGTATGTATGTGTCTATATATGTATGTATGTGTCTATGTATATATGTATGTATGTATGTGTCTATATATACACTGTGTCTATGTATATATATATACTGTATGTATGTGTCTATATATGTATGTATGTGTCTATGTATATATGTATGTATGTATGTGTCTATGTATATATATGTATGTATGTGTCTATGTATGTATGTGTCTATATATACACTGTATGTATGTGTCTATGTATATATGTATGTATGTGTCTATATACCGGTATGTATGTGTGTCTATGTATATACATGTATGTGTGTCTATGTATATGTATGTATGTGTCTATGTATATATGTATGTATGTGTCTATGTATATATGTATGTGTGTCTATGTATATACATGTATGTGTGTCTATGTATATGTATGTATGTGTCTATGTATATATGTATGTGTCTATATACCGGTATGTATACATGTATGCGCAGTATGCACTGTATGTACGCATGTCCTCTATGCATGTGACAGTATGTGTGCATACAGTAGGTGCACAATTACTTTCTTTCCCCCCGAAATAATCAATGATTTGTGCTCTTAAATTACTGATATTCTCACCCTCAAGAGTCTACGGAACAATTAAAATGGGACGCTGCTTGGCAGTCCGCATCAAAGGTTGGATTGGGGTACAGTAAGTCCATGTGACACGCTAGCGTCATGTCAATTATTGTATTTATTTATTTATTCACCGTATTTATTTGTGAGACAGGGCAGACAATTTGCAGCCTTTCCTAAGTAACTTGTCTATGTATTTCTGACATGCATCTGACATCTCCATCTCATACTGTCTGTCACTAACAATTAGTTTGACAAAAGCTCTCCCAAAAATCATCTCTATTTCTGCATCTGGCAAATACATACATACTGCATAATGTATGCGGTTAACCAGTGTGTGTGTGTGTGTGTGTGTGTGTGTGTGTGTGTGTGTATGTGTGTGTGCGTGTGCATGCGTGCGTGCGTGCGTGCGTGCATGCGTGCATGCGTGCTCTTTCAATTGCTATGGGTTTGTTCCATTCCCAACAGAACGAGGTCAAACACTTTTTGTGGTAACGAAACGAAAACGACATGAAGCAAACAAAATGTGTGTGTGTGTGTACACACACGTTGGTTGCCATATACAACACATTACACATGCAGCCTAACATCCCCGGTCCCTGCTTATACTCCAGTTAGATCCCCATCAAGCCATGCCAGTCTGTTATCAAATCAATTTAATCTTTATTGCAGACTCAGGGGAATCCATATCACAGTACAGAACAACAACACAATATGTTATGTTAAAGCAGCACTATGTAGTTTGGGGTACCAGTGGCCTCTTCGGACACAAATAACATGGCAACCAACGTCTTTGACTTCATTACCCAAGAGTCTCTGCAAGCATGTCTGGTGAGGATGCACTGTGATTGGCCAGTCTTCGCTTTGACTGTCCTGGTTTTGACCTCAGTGCCTTATTGGCAAATAAGTCAGGATGAAACTCAATGTCTCCCCTAGACATAGTAATACAGTCAAGAGCAGGGACCCCCTGAGTCTATAAATATATGGAAGGAGGAGTGCTATTGCTTAAACATGTAATGATATAGGACATAATATGCTATAGTTGTTTATCTCCCCAATCCCCATCAGTCAGTCTACTGTACATAACATAAACTAACATAAACTAAAACACACCTTTTTGCATCAGCCATTGACATCACCTGGTCTAAACCAAGCACTGTATTACAGTCATCCAGCTCATTGTTTTAATTTGTATTTATTATTTAAACTCATAACTCCCCTGGGGGTCCATGAAGAACTATGGCGTACAGGGGAGGAGGTGAGAGGAAAGGAGGGGCCATTTAATCAACACATGTAGCCAGTAGCCACACACTCCAGTGTTCCAATCAATCAACCAATAAACAACCAGCGTCAAGTCGCCTTCTTCCTGTTAACCTGCCAATATCGGAGGGGGGGGGGGGGGGGTTGACACTTGGAACTGCAGTCCAATTAACAATGACATCATCGACTGGCTCACTAGTCAATCTTTGAACGTGAAACCGACAGGTACCCTGATGCCTCACTCTGATTGGCCATTCAGCTGCACGGCGACGGAGTTCAACCCCATCACTCACAATTACAGAGCCACTCATCATGACATCATCACCACAAATAAACGTTATTTCCAGGTAAACGCCATGGCAGCGTCCCATTGGAGCAGAATCAACCATTCGACGTATTCCTGGAAGAACAGTACACACATGATATCGTCGCTGTCGGGCAGAAACCTATCTCCATATACAAATGTTTTTCATAAATGAATGCCCTAATTAATTGACCATACTACAGTGTATCAAAAATAGCAGATCTGTTAGATCAAGGAGTTGTAGAGGATGAGTTTCATTTTGTTTTCTATTGTCCACTATACCATGATTAAGAAACGTTTTATTGAAAAAATGCAGGATAAGAACCCAGAGTGTTTTATGTTAAATTGGTTGTTCAGTAATAGACGTTTTTGTTTTTGGAAAATTCATAGAGAAGGCAAAGCAGTTACATTGGAGAACGATGTATCCATGAGTAACTGTCTATTTGTGTATATGTATCATTATATATGTACAATTTTGTGAGTGTCTTGTAAGCCCGTGCGGGCTGGGCATCTTATGATGTAGGACACTTTAATAAAAACTCTATCTATCTATCTATAACACAAGGGGGAGGTAAATGTAAATTCTATCGAAAGGAGGTATCATTCACTGCCGTAATTTTTACTTTCTCTCCTTGTACATAGTGTTTGTACTGTATTTGTTCATGTTTATGCTGCCCCGGGACCTTTTCGCCATTTAGTCTTAATGTCTTTACTGTACCACATGCTGTTGACATTTCTAACTAATAAGTATTCAATCAATCCAAAACAGAGTATATCTACAATGTGGTATTGCTACTTTGAACACATTTTGGGCGGGAACCCCTTTTGGCGTTAGCATCATGTTATGCTTTAGCTATTGAATCATGTTATGCTTTAGCTATTGAAAAATAGCAGATCTACAAGCTCATAGCGCGCCACCGAGTGGCGCGCTACGAGCTTGTAGGTCTGGTATTTTTGAAAAATCGAAGAACGACTGACATAGAAACATAGCTCTTTCAGAAAACTGTCATTTCAAACAGACATTTTTTTAATCGTCCTTAGGTCGAAATGGGTTAAAATCAAGAGTACTTGCTCTGCCACTGCCATTAGGGCAGTAGAAAAGGTGGGCATTGAGTAACAGAGTGGCAGTACTGTGGTTAGAAGTAACATGAATCACACCATTACATAAAACCGTATACCACCCACGGTGAATAATAGATTGTGGTTGGGCATCAGCTATGGAACAAAAACTATACTGACCAAATTGCAGTTTGATTTAAAATGGGATTTGAAGACCACATGTTTTCACACATCTGTTATTGTGCGTATAATAATGAGCCAGGACCACAATTCCACCAAGAGAGCATGCTTTCACCTACTTAATGACTTTTTAGTCTTTTGAATAAAATTCCATTGCATTTCAAGTTTAGCGAAAAACACACACGCCTGGCAGCCGGCGAAAACTGGAGTTCTCAACAGGCCTGAAAATTAAGGCTCGGCCCTACCTGGGCCCTCATCAACCCTGCACATTCAATACACTGCCCCCACTGCCACCCTCAGATCTCCATATATGGAGCTGACCTGTTCTGACATTCCATATCTTGATCTGACCTCATCACACCCTGTACACTCAAGATACGCTCCATATAGACAAATCCACAGAGGGTTGCCTGGGTGTGGCCATTACTGAGGTGTACCATTAAGCACAGCAGCA
>NC_139705.1:44967522-44985022 GCF_964188405.1 Protomyctophum parallelum | reverse complement strand
CATTTGGATCCCCAGGTACTTGTATGATACAACCTGCTCAATTTGCGTGCCCCCCATGACCACTGGGTCATGGATGTGGACACCTTTTGGATCGAAGATCATCTCTGTGGTTTTTGTGGTGTTTAACATAAGGTGGCTATTATCACACCAGTCTTTAAAGTTATTGATCTCACTGATATAACCCACCGGGTGTTCAACACACACACACACACATATATATATACTGTATATATATATATATATATACACACACACACACACACACACACACACACACACACACACACACACACACACACACACACACACACACACACACACACACATACACACACACACACACACACACACACACACACACACACACACACATTTTCTTCTCTAATATAATTCAAAAAGTGTAGCAGACATACAAGCTCATAGCACGCCACCGATTGGCGCGCTATGAGCTTGTAGATCTGCTATTTTTCAATAGCTAAAGCATAACATAATGGATAATGCTAACACCAAAAGGGGTTCCCTCCCAAAATGGGTCAATGTTAAGAATAAGAAGACACAGGAGATGGTGTTTGACCCTAAGCGTATTGGTGAGGTGATCACAGGCCTGTGGTCATTCATGATTCGACCATCTCACAGGTCTCCTCATGTACTGTAACTACTTAACTTGGGTATCTGTATTGACAACTCACTAACTTGGAATACACATGTTGACAGTCTCTGTAGTAAACTACAGCAAAGACTGCACTTCCTTCGACGTCTCAGGGTTCATGGTGTTGACCAACAATGTATGTTAGTGTATGTTAATAAAGTATTTTCCATTCCATTCCATTTCCTAGTGTTCTATCGAGCAGTCTTGGAAAGCCTGGTCAGGTTTGACATCACAGTTTGGTTCGGTAATCTCTCAGCGCAACTGAGGTCCAAATTGTTCAGACTGGTGCAGGGAAGATCATAGGGGTAAGACAACTCCCCTCTCTGCAGTCTATTTATGAGCAGGCTACATTAAAACAGGCTAAAAAAATTATCAGTGATGTTACACATGTTTTAAATGGCGAGTTTGTACTTCTGCCCTCTGGGAGAACATACAAAAAACCAAAGTGGAAGTACATCAGATTAAAACAATCGTTTGTACAAGCATCACCTAAGATGTTGAATGAGGCACTGAAACAGCAGTAACTGTGATTATCCACATCATGTGTGCAATTGTGTAATGCTGTGTCTAACTCTGTAATGTATTTTTGTTTGTCATTGATGTTTTATGTGTGGCTGTAAAGTGAAAGCCCAAGACAAATTTCCCTTGTGGACAATAAAGGTTTTACCGGCTTGAACCTCAAGCAAATTGAAGGGTGGGTGCGTTATATGGGTGCGTTCGGAAATATGCACTGCCACGCACGACAATGCACAGAATTCCCTGAATGTTACCACCTTACGCTGGTAACATTCAGGGAATTCGGTGCATTGTCATTTTAAAAATGAAGTGCGCTGCATGAGTGAGCACACATTCTTCATTCAGAGTTGTCTAGGTTGACTCTGAGCACTGATGAAAACAACAACGGTGGAAGAAGTAATAGTTAAATGTCTTCTAAACGAGGCCAAATGCACAGTACTAAACGAGGTAAAACGGATGCTACTGCCAGCCATTCATGCTGCCAGTAAGCTGTTGTTTATTATCTGACACCAGGCTCGCGGGGCAGGTATAGGAAGCAGTGAGCGGACAATGCAGCAACAATACATTACACCCTCCACAGGCAAGGTGTGTGGTTTTTATTTAACGACCGTTCGTGAAGCTATACAGAACTAAGCGCTGTGACACCGACATCGCCCGCCTCAGCAGGTTAGACCATGCAGCAGAAGAGCACAGTGCATGCATGCAGTAGCTGACAAGGGAGTTAGCAGTGTATTGTTGTAGATTTGTCCTTGGCCATTAAGGGCTTTGTATGTAAGGAGAAGGACCCCAATTCCTTTTGGATATATATTTTGGGGGGCTTTTTCTGCCTTTATTGATTCTCCACAGTGAACAGTGAACAGGACATAGTCGGGGAGTGACATGCAGCAAGGGTCTGTCAGGCTTGAGATTCAAACCCGGCACATTAGAGGCTATGCGGTGCGTGCCTTAACCAGGGTGCATGTGTCTGGTCCCACGTACTAACAGTCCTGCAGTCATGAGTCCGGCACCCTACCCAAAACCCAACCCTAGACCTGACCTCATGGCCTTATGTATTTCCTGTAGGCGGACTCGACATAGCTGCAGGGTTTAAACCCTCACCAGGCGCACCTCTTCTACTACAGTGAACCTTTCACTTTCACTGCTTCGTCTCAACCATTACTCAATGGCTCTGGTCTCAGACACCACGGTGGATATTTTGACATTCCGTTTTTTTTATTATTTTGGAATGTTGCCACTAATGTTGGAGCAGCCATAAACTAAACAGGTTCATCTCAATGTTCTGGGCATCTTTGTAATGTTAGTGTTAGTAAAAAGCAGGTAAAAGAGTAACGTTTGAGGCAGACACTCTACCGTTCACTGTAGTAGAAGAGGTGTTCCTGGTGAGGGTTTAAACCCACAGCTATTCGAGTCCGCCTACAGGAAATACGTAAGCTGCGACCATGAGACCCGTTTCTGAATTCGTCTATAGCTAATGTGAGCATTGTATATTTAAAAGTCTTCAGAAGCATCAATATTGTAACCGTGGGATAGCGACTATTTAGTATTGAGCCCCAACATCGTCACGTTGTCCAATCCACCTCAATCTGAGCCTCATTCCGAGAAAGGTGCCTCTAAAGATCCCTGCTCCAATAGCATTGTGCAGGCGGCCATCTTGCTACAGGCAATTGAATAGACAGCGAGCTGAGCATTGCCTAGTCACTGGAAGCGCCGCTTTGCTGTAAATATTAGCGATTATCAAAAAAGCCCCAAAACATGTTAAAGGCATTGCGACACAATCTGGTATCACAGATAATTATTAAGAACTTAATTAGAGGATCACAGCACACAAACTGCCAGTCAGCTGTAGTAAGGACTGCATTCACTGCAGATTAGGCCTGATTACAGTCTTCATACAGTGTCGACAAAGATGGAATGGTGACAGATTAACAGGAACGCTGTGCAGCAAGCCAACGGCGCCTCCTCGCACTACATCTCCCACAATGCATCCCTGATCCTCTTATTCTACACACCTTGGGATGTACAGTAGTTGGACTACAGGCGGCAAGATGCCAATCACACAGTTTCCATGGCAGCCAACAACTATGGCTGGCTTCGGTCCCACTATCCCCACAGGATGTGACCCCAATATCCTACGTATGTATGTACTATACTGTACTGTACTGCATTATGTGTGCTTCTGGGGGTGTTTATGTGCAGATGAAAGGCTGCAGAACAGCCTGTGGCACCGCATAGTGTTGCTGTCGGGCAGAAACCTCTGATCTCCATATTTTACGTTTTTTTTGTTGTTGTAAATGAATGCCCTATTTGATCATACTGCAGCACTACTGCAGCACAATCTCGAAGCAATGTGTTTCAAGCTTGTATAGATCTGTTACTTTTGTTATCTTTTAATTTGAATCCTGAGTTATGGACATATGATGTTTCCAACCGACAGAGACGATGTGAGCCGCTGCCTTAAGGGCGTTGACACACACTTATAGGGACCGTCACCATCCATCATGCCATTTTATTTGCCGACTAATTGTCACGCAAATAATCGAAATGTAGCGGTTTCATTGTGGTTCATGTGTCTTGCGGTTGTTGGCAAAAACAACAAACAAACAGTGCGCCCACACAGACGCACAGCTGAGGGAAAAGAAACCTGCTTGTACATTATTAATCACTACATGGACGTATGTGTTGTACTGGAGATGCAGGCAAAGCACAAACAATCAATATACAAGTACAGTACAGTGCCAAGTGTAAAAGCCAGATTTATGTGTTGTTGCGTGCCGGTGTCGCACGGTCAAATCGCACGATCTACACAAGCTCTCAACGCGACATGTTGTTGTGAGCTTGTAGATTGGCACTTCAGAAATCTGTGCTGCCTGTCGGGGCGAAACATCCTATCTTCATAATCTAACTTTTGGTGTTTTTTACGGTAAATTAGCATCACGCAAATCCGCAGATCCGCAAGCTCAAAACGCAACGCCAAGCGGTGCATTTTCACCTTGTACATCTGCTTCTTTTGACGCTTTTGAATTTGAATAGTTTTGGAGGTCTAGTTTATGAGGTCCACACACACACACACACACACACACACACACACACACACACACACACACACACACACACACACACACACACACACACACACACACACACACACACACACACACACACACACTCACACACACTCACACAGACACACACATACACGGTCCGAGGAGGAGGAAACCATGCAAGGCACCAACTTGCTCATCGGGAGCCCTTAGGGGGCTTCAGTGTCTTGCTCAAGGACACTTCGGCACAATAGGCGGGGGGGGGGGCAGCCCGGGATGGAATTGTGAACTTTCCGTTTCCCCACAACTGGCCACTAGTGGCCACTATAGCTCCTGAGCCACTGCCGCGACTTAATGGCGTGCAATGCATAATTATGCATAATTATGCACATGTACTGTATGTGTGAAATGTCTTTATTAGGAACAATCCCTTGAGATGAACCATCTCGTTTTCAAAGGGGTCCAAGATTCACAAAATACACTTCATACATAACGACACTTTTTTTTACAAACAATTCAACCAGAAACAAACAAAACAAGACAAAACAAAACAAAACATAGATACACAAAATGTATAAATCAAGTATATGCCCTCCCCTATGAAGAAGACTAATCTATATACAGCTTGTAGATGCTTGCACGTGACACTGGCGCGCAACAATGTTTAAAACATGAACATCAATTGAAAAAGACTTACATTCACAGTATAACATCATAATGGACTGTCAGTCACGTCAGTCATGTACAGTACATGTGTATACTCCATGCTACTCTTAACACATTCTGACCTGAGATCAGATTCTAAAAATGTCTTCTACATCCTGACAGTTTTCTGAAAAAGCTATGTTTCTATGTCAGTCGTTCTTCGATAGCAGACCTACAAGCTCGTAGCGCGCCACTCGGTGGCGCGCTACGAGCTTGTAGATCTGCTATTTTTCAAAAGCTAAAGCATAACATGGTTTAGTCCAAAATTGATTAAACAAACAGTGACATTAATGGGCACATGAAGAAACACGCGTCCTCTCATTCACTATTGTAGAGACAAAACACACACACACACACATACACACACACAGAGCATACACGTGTCCCCCGTATACTCACAATGCAGAACAGCTCTAGTAGGTCCCTCATTGTCCTCCTGAAATGTACTGTAATGTGTTTGTAATGTTTTTATCACGCTCACATACACACACAAACACACACTACCCACGATGCATCTCTCTGACCTGGCTCTGTGTGGCACATGTGACTGTTGTACACACACTGACAGCGGGGAGTGACAGAGAGAGAGAGAGAGAGAGAGAGAGAGAGAGAGAGGCTGGCACTGTGGTACAGCAGAATGCCCTCCTGACAGAAAGAGGAGGGGGGGAGACACAGGAACATGGAGCGAAGGGTAGGAAAGATGGACATATTCCTGGAGGGGAGGAAGCCAGATGGGGGAAGGAGAGAGGAGAGAGAATGGCTGGGAGAAGGAAAACGTTGGTTTTTTTTTTTAAGCCTGATTTGTGCTCCGCCGCACGACGGTGTCGTTGCGTGTCGAAAATAGCAGCAGTCCTACAAAGCTCAAGGAATTCAAACCTGCCGTCTTATTATTACCTTTCCGACTCAATGAAGAGGGATGTGCTTTGTAGGTCAACCGTGGGAATCGTCTTCCGGGCAAATGTTCCTAACATCAAAGCTCGTTTCAAAAAGCAAACTTAGACTTTATATACTGTGCACTCAAACCATAGCATCTTAGCTTATACATATACCAGATTGACCATGCTACTTTTGATTTGAAATATGTTGTGTTCCTGTTGATTTAGCTTTTATCTAATTTTTTATTTATTTTATGTGATACTTGACTTTTGTAAGATGTTTTTTATTTTTTTATTTCTGTGTGAATGAATACACCAAGATTACTGTCCATGTATATCAATGTCTTGGACCCCAGGAAGACTAGCTGTCGTCTAGGCGTCAGCTAATGGGGATCTGTATGAACAAACACAATGTATGTGGACAGCTGTTATTCATTACTGTCAAAAACTGAAATAAAGAAAATCCCCCAAAAAGGTAGCACATCCTAATTTCAAATCAAATGGAACCTCTATTTCTTATTCATAGTTAATAATACCCTCTGCCATTTTCCATTAGCTTAGCTTGAAGCTGGTTGCACCTTAAGCTGCATGTGCGCCTAAAATAGCAGACTCGCACACTTGTGAGTCTGCTATTTCTGAAGCATAACACAGTCACGAAACTGAGCATAAATTAGTCTTCACACAGGCCCCCCCCCACCGCCACCCCCCGCCATCGAATCCCGCTAGTCTCTCCTCCTATCCGCTCTCTTCCTTCCTCCCTCCTTCTGTGTCGCTCTTATCATCTAATTCCGACGCATTCCTTCCTCCCTTTGTAACACTAATCATTATTTCAGGCTCCGTGATTACTGTCCTCTCTGTCTCTCCCCCTCCGTTCTCTTTCAACTGAACATCTGTGTCTCCACTCTCCATCTCTCCCTCCAGTCCTAGTCCACCCATCCCCCATTCTCTCTCTCTCTCTCTGCCTCTCTCTCGCTCTCTCTGTCTCTCTTCTCTTCTCTCTCCCCCTCTCTCTCTCTCTCTCTCTCTCTCTCTCGACCTTTCTATTTGTTTCTCTCCCTCTTCTCTCTCTGTCTCTCTCTTAGTACCTCTCGCAATCTGTCTCTCTCCGTTTCTCTCTCCGTCTGTCTCTCTCTCTCCCCGTCTGTCTATCACTCTCTGTCTATCACTCTCTGTCTATCACTCTCATCGACGATTTGAAAATAGACGATCTACAATTTTCATTTGAACAACACAAATCCTGTATGGGGGAGGGGGGATCCTCTGTGACCCAAAATGTCTTCAGGCAAAATACATCTTAATTTTGGAGTCCTTGACATGAAACGGTTTGAGAACCACTGGTTTAAATGAGTCTAATTAGCGCTCAGAGGCGCATTTCAGTTCAGCGCAATTCATATGTCGTCGTACGACGGTGACTCGCGGCAAAAATAACAGACATACAAGCCCACAACGTGTTGTGGATCCGACGCGTTGTAAACTTGCACGTCTGTTATTCTCGGCCGTTGGCCGCGACGGAGCACACGTTTTTAGAGACAGGCATTTCCCATAATAATAATACTGACACACACACACACACACACACACACACACACACACACACACAATATAGATAGGCCAGTGTTTCTCAACCTATGTACCGCGGCACTTTACTGTGCCTTTGATATGTCCAGGTGTGCCGCCTGATTTGTCAGAAAGTAACACTAAGTTAGTGTTACTTTCTGTCAAAATCAGGCGGCACACTAACCCTCCCCCGAAAGCAATATTATAGCTACTGGGCTGCAGGCTTCCTATTGTTGCGTTGTCACACGTCTAACCATTAGACGTGCGATAACAACAACACGGAACAATAGACTAACGACGCTCGGCCATTGAAATGTTAATGCTTAGATGCATGCAGAAGACGCTACATTTCGCTCCCTCCCGAAAGACTGGAGCGCACAGAGCGCATATGCACGTAGACAGCAGACACATACAGTCCTACATGTCCCCCGACCCAAACACTGAGGAGGTAAAGTAAACGTGACGTTGTTGTGATTAAACATAATGTGCCACGAAAAATAGCTGTCCATAGATGTCCAAACATGATCGCCTCGTTCGGCCAACAAAATATATCTCCCTCCCTCGACAGAAGCGCAGTGATGCCTGATTTATTCTTCGTCGTACACCTGTTATGCTTGCATGCTGAAAATGGCTGATCGACAAGCTCACAACGCGTTGCCGACGCGTATATATATATATATATATATATTATATATACATATTATATACATATATATGTATGTATATATATATAGATAGGCCTATACACCGTATGGTGTGCCCCGAGATGTTTAGGCTATGAAAAGTGTGCCCTGGAGCAAAAAAGGTTGGGAAACACTGAGATAGGCTACATAATTTAAAAAGCCACAAAGATTTGGCCTCTACACTTGAGAAAAGTACAGTAGTCCTGACTCCTGTACCATGCATGAATTACATTCATTTACTCATACTGTACATACAGTACATGCATTCATTCATATATTTATAAGTACATAACCTGCTTCACCCCGAGCCAAAAAAAACTGCCTTGGGAATTGTTGTGTGCGTTGTGCACCTTGTCGGAGATGTGTGTGTGTGTGTGTGAGTGAGTGAGTGAGTGAGTGAGTGAGTGAGTGAGTGAGTGAGTGAGTGAGTGAGTGAGTGAGTGAGTGAGTGAGTGAGTGAGTGAGTGAGTGTGTGTGTGTGTGTGTGTGTGTGCGTGCGTACCTCATTGGAGATACGTCGGTGGTGGTTGTTCCGCATGCGAACGCGGACTGGACTCTGGACCTCATCGGAGGACGTCCCAGACGCCTGGTCGCTCTCGCCGTCCGACCCCATCTTCACGTTCTCATGGACTATACCTAGAACACACACACACACACACACACACACACACACACACACACACACACACACACACACACACACACACACACACACACAGGGTTGTCAGACGCTATCTTCTGCTAGTGTATTGTATTGTATTAGGAAAGAGCAAAGCTGTGGCTGAATAATGAGTGGACTTTTTCCTGCTTCCCTTTGAAAGACAAAGTAGTTCAAATGTATTTTTGCAGGATGTTTATGTTTTTAACCGTTTTCGACGTGAGCACTATTTACTAAGTGCTGGTGTCATGACAAATAAAGGGAGGGAGACCCAGTGTGTAAAATGGATTAACACATTTGTTTGTTAAATAATCACAATTACAGAACCAAACTAAAGCATAAATTAACGAAATACCAGAACATACGTCCTAAAGATCCTCATGGTCAGTAACTCAGTACTGTACTGTATAACCCTGTTCAGACGGGGAGCGACGGCACTGCCCAGCAGCTGGAGGCAGACGTACTGCCCAGCAGCTGGAGGCAGACACACTGCCCAGCAGCTGGAGCAGACGCACTGCCCAGCAGCTGGAGCAGACGCACTGCCCAGCAGCTGGAGGCAGACACACTGCCCAGCAGCTGGAGCAGACGCACTGCCCAGCAGCTGGAGCAGACGTACTGCCCAGCAGCTGGAGGCAGACACACTGCCCAGCAGCTGGAGCAGACGCACTGCCCAGCAGCTGGAGCAGACGCACTGCCCAGCAGCTGGAGGCAGACGCACTGCCCAGCAGCTGGAGGCAGACGCACTGCCCAGCAGCTGGAGGCAGACGCACTGCCCAGCAGCTGGAGCAGACGCACTGCCCAGCAGCTGGAGGCAGACACACTGCCCAGCAGCTGGAGGCAGACGCACTGCCCAGCAGCTGGAGGCAGACGCACTGCCCAGCAGCTGGAGGCAGACGCACTGCCCAGCAGCTGGAGGCAGACGCACTGCCCAGCAGCTGGAGGCAGACGCACTGCCCAGCAGCTGGAGGCAGACGCACTGCCCAGCAGCTGGAGGCAGACGCACTGCCCAGCAGCTGGAGGCAGACGCACTGCCCAGCAGCTGGAGCATACGCACTGCCCAGCAGCTGGAAGCAGACGTACTGCCCAGCAGCTGGAGCATACGCACTGCCCAGCAGCTGGAGGCAGACGCACTGCCCAGCAGCTGGAAGCAGACGCACTGCCCAGCAGCTGGAGCAGACGCACTGCCCAGCAGCTGGAGGCAGACGCACTGCCCAGCAGCTGGAAGCAGACGCACTGCCCAGCAGCTGGAGCAGACGCACTGCCCAGCAGCTGGAGCAGACATACTGCCCAGCAGCTGGAGCAGACGCACTGCCCAGCAGCTGGAAGCAGACGTACTGCCCAGCAGCTGGAGGCAGACATACTGCCCAGCAGCTGGAGGCAGACGCACTGCCCAGCAGCTGGAGGCAGACGCACTGCCCAGCAGCTGGAGGCAGACGCACTGCCCAGCAGCTGGAGGCAGACGCACTGCCCAGCAGCTGGAGGCAGACGCACTGCCCAGCAGCTGGAGGCAGACGCACTGCCCAGCAGCTGGAGGCAGACGCACTGCCCAGCAGCTGGAGCATACGCACTGCCCAGCAGCTGGAAGCAGACGTACTGCCCAGCAGCTGGAGCATACGCACTGCCCAGCAGCTGGAGGCAGACGCACTGCCCAGCAGCTGGAAGCAGACGTACTGCCCAGCAGCTGGAGCAGACGCACTGCCCAGCAGCTGGAGGCAGACGCACTGCCCAGCAGCTGGAAGCAGACGCACTGCCCAGCAGCTGGAGCAGACGCACTGCCCAGCAGCTGGAGCAGACATACTGCCCAGCAGCTGGAGCAGACGCACTGCCCAGCAGCTGGAAGCAGACGTACTGCCCAGCAGCTGGAGGCAGACATACTGCCCAGCAGCTGGAGGCAGACGCACTGCCCAGCAGCTGGAAGCAGACGTACTGCCCAGCAGCTGGAGGCAGACGCACTGCCCAGCAGCTGGAAGCAGACGTACTGCCCAGCAGCTGGAGGCAGACGCACTGCCCAGCAGCTGGAAGCAGACGTACTGCCCAGCAGCTGGAGGCAGACGCACTGCCTAGCAGCTGGAGCAGACGCACTGCCCAGCAGCTGGAGCAGACGCACTGCCCAGCAGCCTGAATGCAACAAAGGAGCATGGAGAGCTAACAGCAGACTGCTATGGCAGCTATGGCTCTTCTGAGCTTCTAGACTAGAGCAAGGGCTCCTAAACTGTGGTGCGTGACTGGTGTTATGATAGCCTGTGTGTGGTTAATGGTTAATACATTTTTGGTCTTCAAATTTCTTTAATAACTCATGCCATTATGATTGCTGCTCTAGAGAATGATCATTAACCACGAACTTCTAAGACTCACTGCATGGGCCCTCCATGAGCCATGGTGAATAGAATAGAATAGAATAGAATAGAATAGAATAGAATAGCTTTTGTGTGATGCTGTAATACGATGTAGGACGTTAATTAAACAAACAGAATGTTAGAATGTGAACATAAGAGGTTTCTGGCCGACAGCAACGATAACTAACATCGTAGTGTTTTGCTTGGCACAGGTTGGGAATGGCTGCCTCATGGTCTCTCTCTCTCTCTCTCTCTCTGCCAACATCTATAAAGCCAGTGTCTGTCCCAGTCATAGAGAGGACACAACCTTTGGCCTTTCTTAGGTTTCATTCACCCCCACTGTGCATGTTGTGGTAGGGTCCCGGCCCTGGCGTCCCGGCCCCCAGACCATGGATCATACCAGCAGCCTGGCAGGGCGGTTGTTTTTGGTGTGTGTGTGTGTGTGTGTGTGTGTGTGTGTGTGTGTGTGTGTGTGTGTGTGTGTGTGTGTGTGTGTGTGTGTGTGTGTGTGTGTGAAATGCCAGCCGTAAGACGAGGAGGTCAGGAATCGATATTACCCTACATGCAATGTAAGCTCTCCCGCCCTCACCCCCCTTCACCCCCACCAATCCATCTGAATAATGAGACAAGACTGCATGCTCCATTCCACGTCTGTGTGCGTGCGTGCGTTGAGTGTGTGTGTGTGTGTGTGTGTTTGTGTGTGTGGGGTGGGTTTGTAGGCCTATCTTCTTAAGTTTCTTTATTGGCATGTTGAATTGGGATAGCTATAGAATAGAGAGTTGACCAGTAACTGTGTGTGTGTGTGTGTGTGTGTGTGTGTGTGTGTGTGTGTGTGTGTGTGTGTGTGTGTGTGTGTGTGTGTGTGTGTGTGTGTGTGTGTGTGTGTTGAATGAGTAAGGTAAATAAGGGTGTTTGTTTATAGCGGGTGTTCTCTGTTAACACCAATAACACATCTCTACCTCCCTCTGTGTTTCCATGTAGACTGTGTGTGTGTGTGTGTGTGTGTGTGTGTGTGTGTGTGTGTGTGTGTGTGTGTGTGTGTGTGTGTGTGTGTGTGTGTGTGTGTGTGTGTGTGTGTGTGTGTGTGTGTGTGTGTCAGCTACAGAGGGAAACACAGGACGCCGGAAGGCTGTTTCCAGGCCAGTTGTGTGCGTCTCCTTCATATAATCAAGGTTATGATCTGAAGAATGTTAAGCTGGTCTGAGTGCTCTGCCTCACGGCTATGAAAAGGAGAGAGGACATTTAGACAACGCGTGCGGCCGTGTGGCTACGTAGCATGCAAGCTAACACTACAATCCTTCCCACTGGAACTAATTAAACTTGTGTTTCGCATCCATTTGGCTCAATTTTTTAACTCTTTGTATTAAGGCCTACACTAAGATAAGTACATTATGCTATAATACTTAACTTTTTGCCTCTACCGTACATGTTATTTTTCCCCTAGTGTTTCATTTTCTTAATTTTTCTCCTGCCCGCTCCCCTTCCTTTAAAATGACAATAGCGATGGGCACAAAAACTACTATCACCCTGTTCTAAATGATACCTGTAAACTATAGACTATAGAATAGATATTTACTGTGCACAATACAATCACGTAAATTCTTACATTCTATTCTATTAATTGGATTATAGACAAATTATACAATAAAGATCATTAACTATGCACATAAAGAGTACCGTGCCTCCTCATTGCTATGAACTATAGCCCGTGCATGTGTCTGTGTCTGTGTGGGCCAGATGCCTTTATTAAGCCTCGCTCTTGCATCTGTTGACATAAAGAGCATACGGTCATTACTTATGGATGAACACAGTCCATCTGTATATGAATCATTATTGAGCACGACTCCTCAGACTTTTAAACCACACTGGCTGTGATATGGAAATAACCCAAAGCCTCAAGCCCACAGGCTGGACTGGCCCAGACACCACAGAGGGCATGGACAGTATGCTCAGTACTGTCGGGTTAGGCTGGACTGGCCCAGACACCACAGAGGGCATGGACTGATGGACAGTGCGCTCACTGTCGGGCACAAACCTTATTATCATTTCAACTGTTTGTGTTTTTCATACATTAACGCCTCACTTGACAACAGCGTCACACAAGAAGATCCAACAAGTTTGCAGTAAGCTTGTAGATCTGCTACTTTTGATGCTTTGCATTTGAAACCTGAAAAGTAGCAGTTTTGGACACCACCCGACACAGTCGATGTTTGTTTTGTGGTGTGTGTGTGTAACAGTGTCTCAATGAAAAAGTAAGTACCCTTTCTTTTCTTTTTCGACCCGGCAGCTACAATGTGTCGATAGAATGGCCTGGTGGTAGTTAGTGGTAGAACAACAGAGAGGCCAGTCAGTATATCATGGTAGTTAGTGGTAGAACAACAGTCAGTATATCAGACCAGTCATATCAGGAATCAACCCCAGCGACCCTGATGTTGAAACATTACACCCAGCCAGAGTAACATACACCTGGCTGACAGAAACCGATCTGGCAGATCTACGTACATGGGCATGCACTCCCTCACACACACACACACAACTCCCTACCACCACACACTCACACTCTCACACACCAGGGCATGAGTAACCGGTATTGCTATGATGTCATAGGCCTGGCCGGTCACCCGGTCCGGGAACAGTTTTAGGTCGGTCCAGTTGCCATCATCAACATCCTGGCACGAGAGAGTCAAATTCCACTCCCACTTTATCGTCTCTGTTCGGGAGGAAACCTCTCATGAACAAAACAGTTACTTTTCAGGATTCAAAAATTCGAAAGCAGAAAAAGTAGCAGATCTACTAGCTCAAATCGTGTTGTACTGTCGTTTCTCGGTCACACGTGTGCATACACACTCGCCTTCCACCCCCCCCCCCCCCACACACACACACACACACACACACACACACACACACACACACACACACACACACACACACACACACACACACACACACACACACACACACACACACACACACACACACACACACACACACACACACACACACACACACACACACACACACACTGCTCTCTGCCTCCCTGCTGTCTCTCTCAGCTCCAGTTCCAGTGCAGACTAATAGCAGACAGTAAATGTCATAATCAGTGTGCAGCCAGGATATGGCCTGGTTAGTTAGTTAGCCGCTGCTGCTGCTGCTGACTGACTCCCTGCTAGCATGTCTGGAGGAGCCCTTAGATAGAGGGTTATCCTGATTATTATTTAGATGCACTCTACCAATTATTAATGGGATTTTCATGTATTCCTAGATCCGTGGTTCTCGAACAATCTCATTTCAAGGACCACAGTTAAGGTAGGTACCCTCACAAAAACATGCAGTAATCCTGGTCTCTAAACTGCCTCCCCCTGGCCAGCCGGGGCGCCTGATGGAGGGGAAAGGAACTGGTTGGAATAACGTGTTCCTTCCACGCGCTATGTCCAACCAGGGAAACTCCCCCCTGTCAGGTGTAAAGGAGCAACTTGGACACTCAGGCATGAAGGAAGCATGAGTTCAAGTCCGTTGCTCTCCCCAGGTTGGCGGAGGGTGTGTAGAGCCCAGGATCACATTAGATAATTGACACAGGGGTGAAAAATGGGTTACAAAATCGTGGGATAAAAATTATAGAAAAAAAAAAAGGACCACAGTTAAGGAGCCAAATGGGTTCCGTTTATACACTCTCAGAGTTATAGACCCGGAAGTCAAGAGTCCATTTGGAAGCAGAACTCACTCCCAATCTTCCGCCGTAGTCTGAAAACCCACCTTTTCAGACTTATAGCATGTTACGTAGACAGCACTAGAATTGCATTTTATGTAGTCATAGCACTTTATAGTACACATGTATAATATATAATATAGTATAGTATGTATAGTTTACATATATAGTTTCATGATATAGATACTCCACTGTTACGTTCTTAGCTTACGCATGTTTCATGATAACTACCGGTACTTTTTATAAATGTGATGTATGCCATGATTTTTGTTATTGCTTAATATTAAGTCGCTCTGGATTAAGAGCGTCTGCTAAATGCCTAAATTGTAATTGTAAATTGAAGCGCCTCGAGGAACCCTGAGAGCCCCTGGATCAAAGATTGAGAACAATTGTAATGAATTGCACGATACAATTCAAACGGTACTCCGTATGGAACGACGCGCAAGTTATTGGAATTGGAACCATGCACACGATTCACTTCAGTGGTGGTCTGCATCTGAACAGAGACCCCCCTAACTGAAAACATTTAGCTCCTTGTATCACTAGTACTTATTTTTAACTCTATTTTGCCTTACTTTATTAGTGATTTAGTTCTTGACTTGTTTTATTGACTATTGACTTGTTTAATTGTATTGTTGTTAAAGCACTCTGTGAAAGGTGGCTCTATAAATAAACTTTACTTACTTACTTATACTTACTTACAGACGCTAGTTATGCTATAACATGATTACTTGGACATACAGTGTTTGCTCCACAGCACGCTGTTTGGCAGATGCTAAATTTGATGTTCACCATGCTGTATTCTGGTTACTTTGTTTTACTGGCAATGCTATTTACTTGATTATTAGTGTTATAATTAATATTATAATATCTCAAATATATATATATATAGCGCTCTTCTAATTACCCAGACACTTACGTGGGGAGAGGCCGAGAGGGGGGTTGGGGGGGACAACAAAAGAAAAAAAGGCTAAGACTATGGCATAAAATCAATAAAAACAGTGGAATGGTGAGTGGTTTTGAAGGTTTGGAGGGTGGGGGCTGTTCTGAGAGCATTGGGGAGTGCATTCCACAGGGGTGGGGCAGCAAAAGCAAAAGCCCTCATCGCCCGAGCTACGCTACTTTGAGGTTGGTGTCACCAGTCCCGAGGGAGCGGGAGGGGACATGGCGTTTGAGGAGGTCCAAGAGGTAGGGGGCAGGAGGGGACATGGCGTTTGAGGAGGTCCAAGAGGTAGGGGGCGGAGGGGACATGGCGTTTGAGGAGGTCCAAGAGGTAGGGAGCGGGAGGGGACATGGCGTTTGAGGAGGTCCAAGAGGTAGGGAGCGGGAGGGGACATGGCGTTTGAGGAGGTCCAAGAGGTAGGGAGCAGGAGGGGGACATGGCGTTTGAGGAGGTCCAAGAGGTAGGGAGCAGGAGGGGACATGGCGTTTGAGGAGGTCCAAGAGGTAGGGAGCAGGAGGGGACATGCCGTTTGAGGAGGTCCAAATAAATATAAATACCTCTAAAATTGTAAAATCGCTTGTAGAGCAGATTAGTGTACTGGTGTGTGATATTGGAATGAACAGTGAACAGAATAATAATCATAATCAAACCCATTTCTACCAAACATTGTCCCGAATAAAATCAAATAAAATCAAATAAAAACTGCATTCTTTATTTTCCAGAGCACTCTGGAGACCCCCTGTTGAGCAGCCTCAGGAATACCCCCCCACACACACACACGCACACACCACCCCTCAAGGACCATGAATTATCAAAGAGTCTAGGATACACTCTTCTGGGATCATTAATTTAATATAGGATTTGTAAGATCAGCTTTTTCAGCCAGAGAGCTACTTAGCATATATTTTCCTGTTTGTGTCTGCTAAAGCCTCATTACGTTTGATCTTCTTTATTATATATTCTACACACAGCCACACAGTCACAGTCTCACACACACACACACACACACACACACACACACACACACACACACACACACACACACACACACACACACACACACACACACACACACCACACACACACACACACACACACACACACTAAAACTTGCACTAATACACTATTACGGCAACGTACTCAAAAGGAAGGGCAATCCTTATTGATGTAACAGCACAATTCTAACCCATTAAAACCAGGGAGGCATCCGTGTGTCGTTTTAGGTTGGCTATTCCAAAACAGCAGATCTACAAGCTCACAGAGCGTCACTCACTTCGTGCCACACTATGTAAGCTTGTACTAAATGTGTGAGACGTTCTGAGAACTGCTGATTTGGAAGGCATTTGTAGAATCGGCTTCAGGTCTTAACAGGCTAAACAACACGGGCTGCATCGTAACGCGAGTGGAGCGGTGGAGAGGAGGACTCACCGATGAGTTAAACAACACAGGCGGCATCGTAACGTGAGTGGAGCGGTGGGGAGGAGGACTCACCGATGAGTTAAACAACACGGGCGGCATCGTAACGTGAGTGGAGCGTGGGAGGAGGACTCACCGATGCGGTTGCCGGGCGGTCGACAGGTGTCCAGCATGCGGAGCATACGGAAGGGCGAGAGCCTCTGTGGGGGGTCTCTCTCCCCCCCAGCCACCCTGAGCCCCTCGCCCGTCCTGACCTCCGCCATCCTGGGGTCTCCTCCTCCCGTCCTGGAGGGCGGGACGGGGGGGCGCGCGGGGGCGGCGCGACACCCCCGCGCGCTGCCCGCCATGTTATCCATCGTCCGCCGGGGAAATAACGTGAGCTGACAAAAAAAAAGCGCTTTAAAATCCGCAGAAG